>NW_015090839.1:4440963-4481455 GCF_001431845.1 Calidris pugnax | reverse complement strand
AAAAAAAAAAAAAAAAAAGAGTGGGGCTTTTTTGGCATGACCAGCAACTATTTTTACCTGACAGAGAACAAGATCCCAGACTTTCCTCAAAAACGAGCCTCTTGGTTTATCAGCAGGCAGATGCTCTATGAGTCAGTTAAGCTGGATCAGGGGTGAGAAGCTTTTCGCTTGTTTCTGGACTGGAAAACGTTTAATAGAGAACAATGGGATCTTGGGGTACCTGATGGCAGAGAGCGAAGGTCCTGCTTCACTGTCCCTACAGTGTTGGTTCTACAGAAAAGGGGGCACTTTTGGGTGGAGGAGTAGCACGTATATACTGTTAAATATCTTTGTCTTCCCACAGTGTTGCATATGCTACACATGCATCTTTATCTCACGCAGAGTGCTGTTGTGTATTAGTCACGCATTACTATTCAGCTTAGGTTTACACAGAATTGGCTGCCCAGCTAAACTGATTTGTCCAATTATCGCCCTTAAGATTCTAGATTAGCTACAGCCATCAAAAATCTTCTGTAAGAAAACAACATAATTGAATAGGGACGGGTACTGGCCTGTGGCAGGTGTGGCTTTTATTTATTGGAGTGTCCACTTAAACTCCAGACTCAACAATGATGTGGCAGCTAGATTGTACCTTTACACCAGGAAAAACCTACAGGGAGATTGAATAGTTTCTTTCAGCTGAAGAGTTTGAGCCCAAATTTCCACTCCAGAAGGGCTTGATAAATAAAAATTATCTACTTTGCCAAACACAAAGTGAAAAGAGATTGGGTCCCTGGGAAGGAACTGGATGCAACCTTCTGTCCTATAATGTGGCCTGATGCAACTAAAATACTAGCAAAAAAACAGGAGTGCTAAGGAAAATTTTAATTCTCCAAATTCACATGCAAGCAGTGTGTTAGAGGGATGTAGCTGCAGCTTGTATTGTTGCAGAGTTTCTCTGAGCACTCTCAGATCAATAAAGCTTTTTTAAGCTTGGTGGCAGCATTTGTCCCCTTGCTGGGAATTCAGGGATAAACTGTGGTAGATATTGAGCAGGGGCGGTCGGGGAGTGGAACATGAATTGCTCTGCTGATCCCGCACCTGTGAAATGCTGCAGAAGGAAATGGTTTGGCCAGCATAAATTAAGGCAGCTCTGAGACTCATCTAACATACCTCAGGAATTCAGCCTGCCAGCACAAAATTAGACAGTGCAGAAAGCTGGCTAAACATAATCTCTGTATCTTCCATGGCTTGTGAGAGTGACACAGCCGAGTGACACTGTCAGATCTCTTCAATATTAGAAAGAAAATAACACTGTTTAAGTAACATGTTTTGAAAACAGAGCACGCATACCAAAGTATTTAATGTGTTAGCTAGTTTAGATGAACCTTTGGATCTCTTGCAGGGGAAATCATCTTTTTGTTGTTCAGACTGATTTCCTAGGCGCCACCGCAACACTTAGGACAACATATCATTGCATTAAAAAAAGACATTGCTAGTCAGAAATCTCTGGAAATCTTAGAGTAAGTATGAAGGCTAACGTTATATGCCAAACTATCTCAGCTCGTTCACATTGAAGATCTTTGATCTATCTAGCTGATCTGGCCTAAAGGTTTTTGGCTTTACTTTCAAAGGAGAAATCTCACGGGCTGCTGAAGTGGGTACACTGATACTAGTCTTCATCTTTTAAACTTGCATCAATAGTTCTTTGTTCCAGTGGCCTCCCATCCATATAATGAGTATATCAAAAGGTGTTCAGTGTATATCAGTGGGCATATGCCTTATGCAATGGGGCATTCTGCAGCCATGCATGAAATTAACCAGCTCCAGGACCTGGAGCATGCCATGCACAATGCACTGGTCAGTGTAATTGACGTGCTTAAGTCCTCTGTCCACTCATTCACTGAATAAAAGCTCACCTGGATCTGTCATAGCAACAGTATAGAATCTGAAGAGATGATGGAGTGAAAGTTTTCAAGGACAAAATTTAATTTTTTCTGCATGAGGCAGAGGATTCAGGTCAATTGACTGATGCTAATGGTTTTTACAAGACACCGGAAAAGGTCAAGATCATAATGGATATCTCAGTTCCTGAAAATACATGTTATAGTTGTTCTTTTCTTCTTATGTGGGTGACTCCTTATCTATCAACAATACTGAAGCTATTTCATAGTTCCTTAATCCAGAGAGACAGAACAAAGAATTGCATTCTGAAATTGGCCCACCAGAAGAATGCAATCATTCCTTGCCACCCTCTTTCTTGCAGGTTGCTGAGATGGCAGCCAGACACACACCACAGGCTGGACAGATTGCTCTGGTAGCCTTGTCTGTTCCAGACATTTCGTGAGTGCCTTAGTTCCTCCACTGACATGCTGTTAGCTGCGCATCTCTCCAGGAACAAATACGCTAGCTTTCACAGCCTCACGGGAATGGGGCACCAGATCATGTCACAGGAAGATGAAGAAATAATGTCCTGCCATATAACCTTATTCACAGGATCCTCCTTCCAAGAAATTGAGTATGTGCGTTCCCTGATGGTCTGTGTCTGCATGTGGGGTCATAGTATAAAGTGGTACTATGATGGAGAACATCTCTGCTTCTCCATAAGGGACTGAGACCAGATCCAATCATGATCTTCCCCAGTAAGGGAAGATCAAGCCATTTCACCAGTCATTTTTGCCACTGTTTTTTCCCCATCCCATCTTTGTGGAGCTGGTGTGAGAGCCAGTCCCACCGGCTGCCTGTGCTGGGAAGTCCAAGCATGGCAGCGAGGAACAGGCTTACCGCTGTTGTACCACTCACAACACAGCTACCAGACCTCCCCTGGAGTCACCCATGGTGTCGATGCACTGGTCTCTAAGGAGGCCCTACGCCTTAGCAGCAGCAGGAAGAAACTCGCTCCTCCACCCCAGAGCTGCGCCTTTGCCTGCTTTTCCTGCCTTTCCACCTAGCAGAGGGCGCTCCGCTCCCAGAAGTGGCTCCTCGGCACATTCCTGGCACGGAGCTTAACCGCTGGAAGGAAAAAGTCCTGCACACACAGGCTGACACACATACACACCCTTGGAGACAAAAAAAAACCCAACCCCAAGCTCCAAACAAACTGCTCGCCCAGCAAAGGTTTGTTTGAAACCCTTGAAAACGCAGCCAGGCGAGAGAGAGGGCGGCGAGACCCCGGCCCGTCCCGTCCCGTCGGGCTCCGCCGGGCTCCCCCCGCAGCCTCCCCGCCACGGCCGGGCCGGTCCCGCTGCCACATCATTGTGCGGCCCCGTGGAAAAGCCACAATGCGAGCTGCTCTCTGGGGGGGGGTGGAGACAGACACAGGCGGAGTCAGGGCTCAAATTCTTGAACCTTTCACATCCTTTCTGTAATTTGAAACATACTTGTTCCGTGGAGACAGACACAGGCGGAGTCAGGGCTCAAATTCTTGAACCTTTCACATCCTTTCTGTAATTTGAAACATACTTGTTCCCATTCCAGAACCTTTTTTTTTTTTTTTTTTAAATTCCTTCCTTGAGGCTGTGGAAATACGTTTCAGAAAAGAGAGAGAGGGAGAGAAAGAAAAGAAAGGAAGGAAAAAAGCAAGCCCACTACTTATCAGAGGCTTCAAAACAAAACAGAGAAACGTGAGAGCATATCCCTCCCCAGCACAACTGCTGGCGGGCTCAGATTTCCCTTCAGAGGGGTCATGGCTGCTGCAGTCACGGGTTTGGAACGCAGTTGGTCCTGCCTGCAACAAGGCGAAAAAATCCTGTCTTTTCTGCAAATGGCATTTACGTCCGTTCGCTTTGCAAGCTCTTAGTGTTCAGAGCAGAGGAAACCATTTGCAAAAAGCTTGGGACTCTAGTTTGTGTCTTTACAGTCCCTGGTCATCTTTAGTGGGTAATCCTCCCTCTCCACTCCCAGCCCCTTCTACCCCTGTCCCAGTTGGCCTGGGAGGGAAGGGACATCGGCATGTCCCTCTCCTGTGCACTTCAAGTCATGCACCTACAAGCATTCCCATTTACCTCCTTCCACAAGACCAGCAGGGAGACAGTTCCCATGTTGAGGGTGGAGTGTACACATATGGGAGAGGAAAGGAAAGGTTTTGAATGTCCCTAATCTCCCCAAGAGGCACAGAGCAGCACGGAGCAGCACGGAGCACTCTCTTGCATCAGCCAGGCCGCCACTGCCCACTCCTTTCCCCCTGGGGAAACCAGGTGACTGTGCTGGTGCAGCAGGACTTTTTGTTTGCTTTGTGTAAGTAACAATTATCAGTGACACTGAAGGCCACCCCGGGTCAGAAGTGACCTGAAGCTCTTGCGTTGCACACAAGCAGTTGCAGTGTGGCTGCCTTGCTGGTGCCCGGCCAGGCGGTGCTGGAGCAGGGCTGCTAAGTTAGAAGAAGCACCCATCCCTCTCTCATTCACTCAGAGACTCACACCCTGTTCTTCCAATCCAGAAAAACAAGGATGAGAGGAGAAGCTTTCATGTTTTGTTGACATTATCATAGGTCTCAGCTGCGTTAATGCGGTATCATGCTGTTTACATGTGTATGTATGTGGATGGGTGTGAGCAACCCTTAAGGGAGGCGTGAGGTTTTCCAGGAGAGAGTCAAGTGGGCACATGCACATCACCTGAAGCAGCTGGATGACTGCATCATGAGGAGTCACCTCTGCTCATGGGAGAGAAGTCATCCAGGGGTAAGGGCAGTCCATGGGCACAGGACATAGACCTTACATGCTGTATTCTTCCCTGCCACTGCTCTGCACAGCTGGGGCGAACTGGGGAACTTGGGGAGTACTTCTATATCCTTGGGTGTATAGCTAGAGGAGGAGGAAGAGGAGCAGGACTCTCCAGAAGACAGAGATAGGGTGGATACATCTATTTATTTTTTTGGAAGGGACAGTGTGAAATGTCATAGCCGCATAGCCGAGTCATGCCTTTGAGCCATGTGCCCCCATGTAGGACGGCAGCTAGGTTATTCCCACCAGGGAACTCCTCTCCTTAACCCAGCTCCTGGCAACACAAGTCACCACACTGATACTTTGCAGATTGGCAGGAAACGCCGCAAAGCCCATGTGTGCTTAAATATTTCACATCACACGGCACATGTTATTCTGGCTGCCTGCAACACTGCAGCATTTGGGCTCCCTCCCTCCAAGGAGATAAAGCATCCTGATAGCTTAGATGTGTTTATTCAAACACCCTCAATTCAGTCTTTGTCTCTGAAGCTGGACATTTGGAACTCACAGCATCTTCTGAATGTTGCCCTCAAATGGGAGCCATCCTGCTCAGGGCATCCCCATCATCTCCCAATGTCCATCCTTTGCCCTCAGCCTGCATTCCTGCTTTTTAGCCAATGCAACCGTATCATGGTGTCTGGTTTATCGCATTTCTATCACTTCTTGCAAATAAGCCTTTGCTACAAATATAAATGTTCTGCTGACTTTTTTTCTTAGGCACCTTGGATACGAAAGGGTTATTAGTGCTCTATTCAGGCCCGTGTTGGCAATCCCCACCCTTCTCTAGATTGTCATGCAAGCCCAGTTGGAGTTGCTATTAAATATGAGACAAGACCTCAGTTAAACATGTATTAAGTTAGTGACTTCTGGGGTGTTACCAACTTTCTAGAGATACCACATGTGACTCACTGAAATAGATGACAGACTGAATAATAAGTTATTTCACATGGTCATATTTATCAGAGCAGGTTTGTCCTGCCTTTTTTACAGGGATCCTTGTCTCACAGGTAACAAGCAGGCTAAATTAAATGTATTCCTACAAGCATTGCTCTCTGCAGTTTGTTTTTACTCTATTCTGTTCCCACATAATTTATGGCCTGGTTATCTGAAATGAAACTCTTCGGCCCCCTCTGATTCAAAGACTTTTGAAGGAAGACTCCTAGATTTCTTGGGGTCATTGTTCAATGGACAAACTCTGTAGATGGGACTCCCATCTTAATCCAAATGCTGTGTTAAGAAGTGATGGAGAAAAATCAGCACTCATTGGATTTTCCAGAAAAGAAAATGCCCCAGGCTGCGTGCATTCCTCCCCTGCTGCTTCTCTGTACCCATCACAACTCCCAGGCACCACCTGTGGACCTCTACAGAGCTCATGATCTAAAGCAAGCAGCATGCCAAGGGTAAGAGGGCCAGAGCCCTAGTCTGCGGCTTGTCACTACTGTAATGTTGGGCAGCTCTAAAGGAATATTAAGTCCTTCAAAATGGTAGCTGAAAATTCTCCTTACATAGGGAAATTTAACTGAAATGCTAGTTAAGAGAGCCATCCTCCCCATCTGGCCATACTGCAGAGACAGGTGGCATTTGGGCCACAATCCAAGAGCTCCTTAGCTGTTCAAAATGGGGACCTCCATATCTTCAAGACTGAAGGAAAGTAAGAGAAGCTCTTACCTGTCTTTTCCCCTATTTCAGATCCTAGTCTTAGGGGATGTGGCTGGGACAGACATGCCAATAGCTGCTGGCAGATAGAAACCTTCTTTTTTATAAATACCAGCTTGTACCCAACTGTCCTTTACATACGAGGCTGGTTATTCATTGCTGAAATGAGTTTGAGGAAGGGACTAGGACAGCAAGAGGAAACGGCCCACAGAGAGAGGCAGCAAAGAAGAAAGGACTAATACAGCCTGGAAGAAGAGAGCTGAGGCTCTCTCTGCTGACAGAACTTTGCGAGGGCTAAAAGGGCACATGTTATAACAGGCTGGCTGGAGTCATAGCGGTGCTGGGACATGGATGGATGCAAACATATGCTCTCCGGTGACTTCAGTCTCTGTGCAAGGGAGTATGCACTGGTTCATAAGGGGTGAGTGTGGGAGACTGCTTTAGAAGCCTCACCTTCTCTTCTAACCTCTAGAAATTGTTCCTCTTGAAGAAATAAAAGCATGTAGGCAGACTTGAAATGAGGACAAGCATCCTAAACTCAGTGTGACTTCTAACTGCTTGTCCCAGACACAGGCCAGGACTCCATTCCAGACTCTGGGAAGGCCAAAGGAGGATTTAGCTACACAGGAGGGAATCTCCCCCATCCCTGCACAAAGCAGAAGCAGGGTGGTCTCTGGGTGACAGCAGGGTGCAGGGAGGCATGGATTGCTGAACACCAGCCTCTCTTGATACTGATTTGCAATGAAACATTTTGCCTCTTAAGTCTCTTTTTTCCCTCTGATTTTATCTCCCTTTTTAGAAAATGGTGCAAATAAAGCTAAGCTGTCTCACAGCTTGTGTATTCTGTGTTATACCAAACAGCCCTCCAAGGAGAGGAATAAAAAGGGGTAAAGGACTAATAAGAGTCTTTGCAAGAACCTGTGTTCATGCCAGGAAAGGGTGTGATCTACAGTTCTGCTCCAGTTCCATTCCCCGACCTGTTCCAGTCGGCTGTGACTTCTGTTAATCCCCATCCTGGGGCTAGAAGAAAGCAGGACCAACAGTTCAGTTCGCTCTGACAGGACCGAGCCCTGCTTGAAAATACTAGGAAACCTCCTGAGTCAGCAGCTCACTTGCTCCTACTCTTGGAATAGCTGAGATTCCCGGACACAGTAACTTGACTCTACTCCTGGCTCAGGGCAGCCACTAGCTGAAAGGCAAAATAAAATCCCCTCCTGGCCCATTAACGAGGCCTATTCTAGGTTCAGGAGAAACCAGTCTGACTGATGAACTCCCCTGGCTCAGGGGCTCTGGCTGGGGCTGGGAGAGTTATTCTTTCCTTATTCAGCAGACAGGAGGATGTTAATGGAGAGCATATGGGAGGGGAGGGAGTACTGTGGATATTGCTGGAGGACAGCCAGACTGAATCAAAGCCCCAAGAAGCCTATTCTCCATCCGGGCAACATTAAAACAGCCCATGGAGAGACGAGAAGTCCAGCTGTGATATGGGGGAGTTGGGAAAAAAGCCCTCTGCCTTCCCCAGTGTTTCTACTCCCACTCCAAGCGGGACAATGGCACAGTATTGTCACATAGTCCTGTAGGCATGGTATTAACAGTGGAAGCCTTTCTGGGGAAGAGCGTGCCCCAGCCAGGCACCCCGTACTGACAATCCTGCTAAAGCCTTCAGGGAAGCAAGAACTGCCTCTGTGCTTGTGAAGCGCCATCTAATTTATGGTGCTATAGAAATGATGAATTACAACAGTCCTACAGGCTAGAGATGGAAAAGCCCTGTTAACTCCCCCAGCCCATCTCCCAGCGCTGATGCAGGACTGTTGCCTCTCGCACATTTCCTCAGTTTCTGTCTGGACATGTTTTCAACAAGCAATCAACCGAGGTTCCTGCATTTTTCACCTCTTAATTCTATTTTTAAAATCAACCCCGATGTGATTAATGTAGTATGGATTACCCAGCTGTTGGATATGTCAAGCAGGATGGAACAGGGTGCATCAAAGGCAGCCCACATCTGCCTTACCTTAAAGATAAAATGGAGGACTGGCTAGTGAAGACTTGATCACAGCTTGAACTAAGAAGCTTCCTATTAAGTAGGAGGGCAGTTAGAATCAGCTCCAGTAAAAATTAGGTGTGTCCTTTTTGGCTCCTGATGATCTGTTAATGTAGCCCTGATTTTGGGCATCCACGATGCTTGGCCTTGCATCATTCACCAGAGCTTAATTAACTAAGGAGCCTGGCTTGTTTAGCCGAGCAAAGGGGGATATAATTGCAATCTATAAATAAATACTTCAGGGGGTGAACACATGGGGAGGAGGAAAGAGCTATTTAAAGATAAAGGACAATGCTGGCACAAGAACAAATGGGTATAAACTAGCCATGCATACATTTAGGCTAGGGATTGTCAGGTTTCTAATGCTGAGACCATTGATGTTCTGTGAAGGCCTCCCAATGGGTTTAGTAAGGCCAAAAACTAAGCTGGTTTTAAGAGGCAGTTAGACACAT
Source organism: Calidris pugnax (assembly GCF_001431845.1). NCBI lineage: Eukaryota > Metazoa > Chordata > Aves > Charadriiformes > Scolopacidae > Calidris > Calidris pugnax. The sequence continues at coordinate 4,472,606 of NW_015090839.1, read as the reverse complement.
TTACTCAACGGATTGTATGAAGGAGCTGGCTGTCCAAGCAAGGAGCTGGACTTGAGAAGCCCAGAAGGAATGTCTTGAGGTTCTCTGGGCTGCAGTAACTACAGGATGAGTTTTGGCTAACCAACTGTAGGGCCCAGTAGAAACAAGGTAGGAAAGAACTGGAAGACTAATAAAACCTGAGAAATTTAAACTGCACCTTCATTGCATAGTGGGCAGATTATCAATCCAGGTAAAACTGGAACCTGAAACTAATCCCTCTCCAATGACTAGCCTGGCTGGCTTGGTTTAAAGACATTTGTGGGGGCAGGAGGAGATTATCAATAACAGTCAGTAAAAGCAGTCTGTGGTTAGTTTCTGCGGAGACATAGGCAAGAGAAAAGAAGAAAAGAAACAACGATTGGTTTTCCTGTGAGCAGGTTGAGGTTGGGAAGCCCATAGTTCTGTTCTGCCATCCACAGAGGCAAAAAGATCTCATGAGCCAGAAAACCTTCAGCTATGAGAACATCTTGTCATGTTCTCCAGTGGAGCTACAGCTCAGCCTGACCTCAGGCTCAGACCAATACATGGTGCCCCTGCACGCAGTAATCCTTCTCTATCAAGTCATTTGCCAAACAGACAGTGGGTGTCTTTCCCTGTGGCTATCCTGCAAAACAGTTAGAATAAGAGAGACCTTGACCCTTGACTAAGGCATGCAGGAGAGGCAGATGTCCAAATCTTAGCTGCCTCATCCAACTGGAAGCTATTACAATAAATCACATACTCCAGTTTACACCACCAGCACAAACAAGATAATGGACCTTATACCAGGGAAAAATCTGTTGTAATATAGCAGTTTGTTTCATCCTTTTCCTGCTGGGAGTAGAGGGATGAGGGACAGCCAGCAGAGACGAGACAGCTATACAACTGGCACAGACTTCCCTTGTATTAAGGGAGTTTTCCTGTGGGAATCTCCTGCCTGTTTGAGTTCTCTCTGTGCTCCATAACCAGTGCAAAGCAAATTTAGCAGAGACCAGAGAATCCATCTTAAAATGCCTTAGGGGGGACAAAGAATATGGTATAAATGGAACTGCAGCAATGTCTCTTCTAATTCTTGTAATCTGTCACCTAGCTACAGCAGTGATAGGTGCTTTAGAAATCCACAGACAGTCTGAGTATGATTTGATCACATTAGTGGTGGGCCATGCATCAAGAGATTCAAAGGTTTTATTCAGAAAGGCATTAAAATAAAAATGGTCGTGCTTCCAAATCTCTTTTGTCTGGGAAGAGGATATCTCCTAAGGCTGGCTTTACTCCTGACATTTCTCATTTTTTGCTTTTCCCTACAGATCAGAAATATAACACGAAATGCCTCGTCTTGCTATTTTCATCATTCTGCTGTTGGTCTCAGCAGGAATCTGAGGCAATGAGGGTGGGAGGTGATGAGCTGAGTCAGGTCTGAAATATGGTTCCTTGCAATAGAAGGATGTAGATGTGGCTTCTGTTCAAGTCACCAGTTCAGGTCTTCTTGATGCTGAAAGGTGACAGCTGTTATACGCTCTCTTGAAATGAGGTACAGGGTTTCCATCCAATTACTAGCTAACTTTATGCAGTAGTCTAGGAAGGTGAGAACTGAATGAATGAAAGCACCAACATGTTGGTTGGGGAACAGCACACAGGGGAAGCTTGTCCTGTCACTACTCGCATTTTCTTGGCTGTTGTGGAGCTTAGACATTTTTCATCCTCCAGGTCTAAAGTTCTTGGCTTGGTAACCTTCATCAAGTTGAATCAACTTCAAAAAATAGGAAAGAAGATGAGGAAAAAAATTGATTTTCCTTTGAGATGCAAACTAATACTTTTCCTTTGACCTCCCAAAACTGAAGAGAATTTATTGGTCATTTTCACGTTTTTAACTGACATTCTAATTTTCTTCACAAAAACACTTCAAACATAGAAAACCTCAATAAATCTCTAAAGCACACAGTTAAAAGTGTTCACACAGGCTGTAAAATTGTAACTCTGGATTTGTACAATTCATGCTTATGGTCAGTCATGTCAAGCTTTAAAGAATCTACCACTTCAGCCATCTCGAAAAGGCAGTAAATCTAGATTATGCATTGAAAGTGCTTAGGGAGTCCGGGTATTTATACCAATGAAATGCCAAAATATTTTACTGACACGGTCCATTTTTTACATTCTTTTACTAGCAGTTAATTTTTTTATGTATATATATATATTTTAATGCTGACAGTTACATTTTGGCTATTCTTAGTTTGCAACTGGCTAGGCCACCTCTAGTCAAAACAGGAGTCTGAACAATATCACACACATGGCACCCTGGGCAGAAGGCAGTGGAAATCTCACAGATAATGTGCGTGGCCTGGACAGAATATAGTTAGAGCTACATCTTTGGAAGCTCTGCAAATGTTTCCATGGGAGTGATTCATTGGAGTGCTGCTGCTCAAGAGTCTGTGTCAGTCCCTGGTGTCCCCACACAGGGCCAGAGCTGTAGCACTGTGGAAGGGAAAGGGGTGACTCAATAGGGAGTATTTCTTTTGCGTCAGAAGCACTTTAAAGTACCCGAGGGATGTATTCAGCTAGAAAGGTAAACTGAAGCCTCTAAGGGGTGTCTACCATACAGTGCAGTTAAGAGATATCCAAGTCAACCCTAATACCAAAAGCAGTGCAGACATATTAACAACTCTCTCACTGGGCTCCTTACCCTGACTTTTAAATGTATGCATCTAACACAGCTACATTTCTTCCCTGACCCAAATTAGCTCTCCTATCTAATTTTGAGCATCTCTGTATGATACTGCTTGGTGCTACGCAGGCACCAGCAGGAGCTCTCTCTACTGGATGGGTTCCAGGAGCACATTTTATTTACAGATGGAAATCACTTACAAGAGGCCAAATTCCTTCTGGATTGACAATGAAGTCACACAAAACTGATGCATAAATGATTTAAATGTAGTTAACTAACTCAGATCAAGCTCATTCAGACTAAAGGAAGTGTGGGAGCACGCTCAGGGAGCCCAGATCCATCCTCAGCCACATGACCAGCCCAAATGGCAAATGGCATGATGTTTCTGATGCTGTTTTTAAACTGCCCATGGTGTTTTAATCCTGACTGCCAACACCCCGATATGCTGACCTGGGGCTCCCCCCACCCTGCTCATGGCCCAAGACCCCATTTCAGTTCCCTCAGGGCCATCAGTCCCTGGGCCAGCGACACTGTAGAATGTCAGTCTCCAGCTCCCCATGGGGCAGCTCACATCACACGCTGGCTTTGGCCTGTCCCCATTCCCTGGGAGGTGCTGGGGCTGCCCCGGTGCTCCTGGCTGGGGTGGTGGGATGGGACAGGCTGGTGGCCGTGTCCTCTCGTCCCACAGGGTTCTCTGCAGCTCCCTGTGACCCACCCCCAGGGAGCCACTGGCCCTTGCTGTGCCCTGACACTGACTCCTCTACACTCAGTAACTGCTGCCTGGTTCTTTCCTCCATGTCAAGATGTTAAGAAGGAAGAAGAAACTCCAAAGATGACCAGCTAATGCCACGCCTACTACGCTGTAAAGCAAAAACAATCTGTTGATCATAACCATGGTCTCTTTTCTCCTCCTCAGAGCCCAGACTATGTACTCAAAGGCATAACTGAATATAAGATATATACTTAATTCCTGACAGAAACAGAAACTGCTTTTAGATTTGAAAGACCAGCTACCCTCTCATGCCATGATGAAAGTTTGATTTTATTGTATTGTCCATTCACCCCTCTGAATGGCTCTTGCTTCCTGCTTTGTGTCCTTCTGGCAAGTATCAATATGCTACTTCCTTGCTACAAAGAGGATACCATGAACTTGTTTCCTTCAAACTGTTCCTCAGTCCACCTTTTGCTGTGGTGTCTCTGTGAATTTGTTAGCAACTCTAGTGATTTAAAGATAGTGAACCCACTACAGGATTTTTTTGTTTCCTATGTATTTACAAATACCTGGCATAGCAAGTGAGACAACTCAACCAAATGACATTCCTAGGTTTGTGTCTCTCTCCAGGTATGGTATGGTAGCTACAGATGACTTTACTCCGCACCCTAGGGAACAGGTTTGGTGTCAAGCAGTTTTGGAAAAAAACAGAGATTAGGAAGCATTAGAAAAGCCTGCTTCTGTCAGAGGCAGAAGAAGATTATGGCATTAGGGGTCATGCAGTCAACGCTCCCTTGCTCTTCCTCCTTACGTGCTCCCTCAAATGCAAGTTGCTGGAATGAATCAGCAGATCAAATAGCAGATCATGACTGACGTACCGTCTCCAGGCAAAGGAGGCCCAGGCCAAGCCAGAAGCTATACTGGTAAGGAGGCTTCAGATTTGCCCTGAAGGTCTTTCCATACAATGCTGGGCTGGGGAAGATTATTTTACCTTTGCCAGCCAAAAGCCAGAGGGACATTATGGTCACCTAATGTTATACATCAAAGCAGTGCCACAGATGGAAGACAACCAACCATGTTCAAGATCTACAGTATTACAGAAATGTTTGAATAACAGCACCATGTCTGAGAAGAAGAAGTCTACTCTGGCAGCAGGAGAGCCACTAACTCTTAGGTGCTGCAGTAACATCAACAGCAACAGACTCGTCCTGGGGGGAGGCAGCCTTGTGTGCTTTCTCATGGCACTTTTTTGGCGCCATTAAAAATAAATCCCTACTGTAGCAATGGCATGGAACACAGGGGTGCTTGGTCTTTATTTTCAGGCTGTAGCCATATGATCTGGGCCAATCTGGATGGCACATATAGCCATGTGGAAGATTTCATTCTTTCCAGCTGCTCCTCATTACCATTTGCTTTCAGTAATTTCAAGGAATACTGTAGCTGCCTTTTCCAAGTCTCTGTCAGACTTTCTTCCAGACAGAGGGATTCAGGTGGCTTTACTTGTTCCAGTTTTTTTTCCAAAGAGATCGGAGTTCTTCTAATACAGTGTAATAAGGGCACTGTGTCCCCAGGAGGGACTAATTCTCTTTTCCTGGCCCAACACTAAAGGTAGGTAAGTTACAAAACCAATTCTGCAATCTGTGGCTACTGTTGCACACTGGAGCTGGCACTCACAGGGGAAGGTTTAGAAATAAATTGCCTATTTACAAAGGAAGCCCAGTGTAGTCAGGACCGGCTTGTTCCATAAGGAGTAGAGCAGACTCCTGCAGCACTGCTAAAATAACAGGAAGAGTAACAGGGACTGCTACCGGAATGAGTTGTAGGCGTCCAGAAAACCCGAAGGAGGCAGTGATTTTGTCGGCTGCACAAGGGCAGCTGTCACCTCCTCCCGCCGGCCATTCGGGGAGCGGACAGTGAGCGATGCACAGCCAGCCATCTTGTTTCCAGTCAGACTCCAAAATCCGCGTTTGCCAAGTAAGAAGGAACAAAAATGTGTTGAGCAAAAGATTTAATTTCCCAGTGTCTACAGGGAAATCAACAGACAATGGGAAGCAACATAAAAAACATATACATGAAAGACTGTTATTTAAAACCAGTTGACATAGTCATTTTCAGTGGAATCTGGCTGGCTGTAGCCAGTATTTAATTCAAAAATTCCTCAGGAATGAAGGTCTCTTGCAGGCCAGCTTTATTTGGCTAGGGTTGGGCTTTGCTTTTTTCCCACATCCCGCCTGCTGAAGTTAGAGGTTGATGGCAGGGAGCCTGATTCCTCTGCCTCTTCCTGTGCCGGACACAGCCAGCCAGCATCACCTCTTTTTTAAATTGTCTGCTAAAACTGCTGTATGCAACAGAAGCTGGAGTCGGGCAGGGAAGGAGCAGAAATATCTGCTCTCCCTTGTGAGAACAGAGCAAAAAATCACCTGAAGGACTATCCATATGGAGTCAAAGAAGTTAAAGAAACCATGTACAGTTCAGAATGGGCTATGCATGGTCCCATGGCACTAACAGCTTTTCTGCATGATACCCCATAAGATGTTAAGTGCTGCAAAAAGCATCTTTCTGGCACAGCAGACAGCAGCAGCAACACACTTGCTGCTAGCACTCGACATAGGAAATTAAAGTAATGACATATCTAAAGAACCTTTTTAAAGCACTGACCGAAAAACATTAGATGATAATTTTCTACCCTCTAAGACACATGCAGTTGAACTAGGGGCACTTAGAAACTGTGGCTTTACAAATGAGGGATGCAAAAATTAGTCCTACTAAAACATTCAGCAACGCATGCAGCAAGTAGAGAGTACGCAGCAGGCTGATGCGGTTGAGCTATTCCCACGTAAAGCCCCTCATATGACAGTAGTAAGGTAACTAACCAAAATCCACCCTTAAATCAATAATACACCCCACTACACTTCTCCTCTCTCTTGTACACCTCACTCGCTTTCTTTCTGCCCCCTGGGATGTTCAGCTCTAAGCCTGCTAAATCCAAGGTATTGTCTCTTCTTGACTCTAGCAGGCTGGAGTGGGGAGGGAGGATTGGGGGGTGCAGCTGATAGAGCAACTCCAGATGTGCTTTTTCTATTCTTTGAAACTGTTCATCGGAAAAACAAAAAGCCCTGAGTTGCTATGGAGACAGTATCTCTGGCACTGATGTACCCAGTGGGCGGCAGCAGCTTCCTGGCTGGGGAGACGCCCAAGGCCTGGTACTTGTGCAAGCTCCTCGCTGCTGGGTGTGCTCTGAAACCTGACAGGCAGGGCTTTCTTGAGGTGGTCAAGAAAATAAGAAAGTGCTGGACCCAAGGATCCAGGGATTTTACACCTGAAAAGACGTGTCAAAGTGAGACTAAGGTGAATTTGGAGGCAGGCAAAAGCTGTACAATACCCTGAGAGGCAGTGCACAAAGAATGCTGGTAGCCTTTCTCGAGATGAAAACACTTTCAGATGTTTGAATTATTGTATTTATAGGGATAAAACTAGAAATCGCGGAGAAACTAAGCAAGATCTTTTTGCAGGAGATTTTTTTTCCAGGAAAGCAGTGGAAACACCATCTTTTGAATCATTTAGAACTTGTATCTGCACTTGGTAAAGGAAACGATCCTCTGTCAGTCCCCAGGAGACACATGAAATGAGACCAATTAGGGCTTTTCCAGCTCTATATACTAGGGCTGTGCAAAGACATACTTTATCCTTATTATCTTTGAAAGTGAAAATGAATAGGGTGTGCCCCAGCTGAATTAAAATCAGGGCTTGCATTATGTAAAAACCCAGAGTAGATGATCTGTTCTGTCCTTAAAAATCTCTGAAAACATGAGCACAGGGTTGTCGGACTGACTGGGAATATCTGTTCATGAAGGCCAGTCTTAACAGTGTCCACTTGATGAAGCCTCTAAGGACACTGAGAATAGTAGGTACTCCATCTGGCCAAGGGTATATTGTGGTATACAGTGAAAGACTTTTCCTTGAACCAGGGGAGTGATCCCTAAAACCTGAAACTTCAATCTCTTTTAAGTGTATACTGTGTTTAGCATATCTGACCACCATTCCTTTCCCAAGAAGATACTGCTAGTGATCCGAGATTATCCAGACGAGTTTACAGCCCAGATCTATAAACAGGCCACTTTCATTCCTGGCATAAAATGGTGCATCCTAATCGAACTCAGAGAAATCACAGAATTGTAACAACGTTCCTCTGACTCTTTAGCTCTGCAGTGGGCAGTAGGGCAGGGATCCACAAAGCGGACAGAGGAACTCTGCTAGTAAAGATCAGGCCGTGGGACTGCTAGAAGAATTGTGGTGTGGGTTGCCCCATGGCATAGATGTAGATGTGACCTTCTGGATGTGCTCACAAAAACCCTGGGAAAGGTCTGGAGTATTGCCCACTCTCGTCTACATTTTTCTCCCCAAAGCAGTTTTGCTTCATTACTGCTCAAGAAACTGAGAACGGCTGTTGACAGGAAGAAGCCCTATTAGCGGAGACACCCTCCTGGAGGTGGTAAGGAACAGACATTAGGCTGCTGTCTAAATCATGCAGCAGTCCAGCTGGCCGGGGCTTATTCCTCCTGACATCTGCTTTCTGAGGTACTGCCATCCATATTAGATTCCGTCAAAAGCCATTTTGCCACCAAGCTGCGTAGCTTCCTGGGACGTGTGTTGCTGCAGGGGGCCCTCCATGCCCCATCCATCGTCCTGGAGAGATGACAGCCACCCCAACAGCAGAGACTAGGGGGATTACAACACCTTTATTCAGAAGCATTGAAGATCTCTCCCCCTACCCCCCCACCCCATGGAGATACTCTGCATTTAGCTGGTTAAAATGGAACAAACTCATAATTTGCTATTGGAGAAGTAGAAATGCAGACACTTGTGACATTTGCTCTGAAGCCAGCTAACTCAGGACAGTGTTCCCATTGGGGCTCAGCCACAGAGAGGTCTGAGTGGACCTTCTCAGAGCAGTCCAAGGTGCTACAGGATGGCGAACTGAGCGCTCAGCAGGTAGTGAGGAGTGATCCCACAAACCAGTGTTGTACTGGGCACGCGGTATAGCTAGAAGACTCATCTTGTTTTCAAAATTGAAATTCTTTTCCTGGCCCTGAAATAATGCACGGCTCTGCTTGAGAACTGTGGTGTTAATTGGTATTCCAATTCGACCAATTTCATTTTGCTTCCTAAATTTTCCATATCATAGATTGCTGGATGTAGCATCCTGCTACTTCAAATGTTGCTCAGCGTTGCTATGCTCTGTTAAATAACTTCCTTCTTCCTTGCCAGAAATAGCTACATTTCAATAGCGACTGAAGAGATCCTAGTATTTATAGTTTCTAGACCTTCTAGTTGGGATCACTGAGATGTATAAACATAAATCTGTGGTTTGATTTTGCTGTCTGAAGAAGAAGCAGTTAATAGGGAGGAGCATCCAGTATGGTCAGCTTAGCCACTCTACCATACCTACCAGGTAAAGGACATTTCTGCCCAACACTCTCTCCTCCCCTCTTTCCACTGATCTTTATAGTCAGACAGCCTCAGAGACACTCCTCTGGAGCCTGAAGAAGACAGGAGCTTCACTAGCGCTGTTGTAAGCTGCATTTTAGACTCTGTGACAGAATACAGAGTTGGTTTAGAACTCCAGCAGACTGATGATGCTCCCTTTCCTTGGGAGTCAGCCCACTGAACAGTTACAGGCAACAGGACCAGTCAGAGTCACTGGCAGGGCTACTGGGAGGGCATTGCTGCAGGCAGTAGTGTCTGAGGAGGTGGATGTACCCAGCCAGACAGTGAGCTGTGTTCACTCACCCGAGGGCTGATTTAGATCAGAGGTGGTACATGAGACCTTGGCCCCTCTCCAGCTCTAGCCTTCCCCCTTCTCTCAGGAATAGCGGCACGGGTTAAAAGCAGGCCTGAAGGAAGCACAGCCTTACAAAACCACATATGGAAATAAAGAACGTCTACAGCAATACGGGGAATCAAGGGAGAGGAGGTGAAAGGAAGGAGGGAGATAGGAAAAGAGGGAGGGAAGGAGAGGATGGCAGGGGATCCTTTCCAGCCCTTCTTACAAGGTGCTGGATAATTCATGGCTCTTGTTTACACTGCTCCAGACCACATCACAGACATTCCCGGTTAATGGCTTCCATCTGGAGCAGCCATGTGCTGCCCAGCCTCCCCCTCACCATGCTGCGGTCCCTGCCAGCAGAGGAGTGTCTCCCTCCAGACCTTCCCACCCTCCTGCCTCTCACACACTGCTGTCACCGAGAGGACTGGTGCATGCGCCGTCCCTCCCTGAGACATTACTGTCAAATTTCCATGACCCAAGATAAGGGGGCTGGGATATACCTCAGACAGCGGAAAGCCCCGTTAATGTGGGGCCCACAGGATGTACTGGAAATGAGATGCAGGGACACCCAGTCGTTCTGCACAAGCTCAGCCTGAGTCCAGCAGGGTTTATTAGCTCTGGCTCAGCATCAACCCTGCTGGACCTGGGCTGCTTCCCAACAGGACCACTCAAGCGTCTCCACATTGTGCTTCCCAGCACTCTGGGTTTGGGAGGGCTTATTAGCTTGGGCATGTTGCCAGACATGAGCTGCCTTTCTGCATCTATACAGTGCTTGAACTACGAGAGCTTCACCCTGCTCAGAGCACAGTGGAAAGACACCTGCTTGGCTCTAAGGGAGCCTGGGTCTGGCCAGGTTGGTGCTAAGCCAGGCTTAACTGGCCTCGCTGGATCCAGCAGGATTTGTGCAAAATCTCTTGGGTGTCTTTCCACCATAGTTCCCAGCCCTGGCAACTCCAGCAGTGTGGTCCCGAAACAACCCCACTGGTTCTGCCCGTGGTGGGTTTATCAGGTTGGGCTCTGCATTTTGCTAAAGTGGAAAAGCCACTAAGAGACCTGAACTGGCTCTGGAAGCAGTGCAGCTATAGTCACACAGTGCAGCACAAAGCCTCAGCTTCTAAGTCCTGCCAGATCTGGCCGGGCTCAACGTTCTCTACATCTGTGGTGAGGACCAAAGTACAGAGGCAGGGCTGTGTGTGGGCCCCAGGACCAGAACAGCGGGGATGCTGGATGACATGGTGCACAGTGGAAGTGGAATGGCCAGAGGAGACAGTAGCAAGAGGGACTGCTGCAGATCTGGGTAAGCTGCACCCAGAAGGCCCAGCCCTCATTTGGCCCAGAGGACAATAGACTGGGCCGGCATTTAGACTGTCATGACATGCAGAAAATTCAGAGAAGCTGGATTCAGACCCAGCCTACCAGGGCAGTTAAAGCTAATTTATTTATTCTGAGTGTCCTACAAGGTCTTGGAGGCGCGGTCATGGGTTAAAGGGAGGGACACTGGGAGATGAGCTCCTCACTCTGCTCTCTTTGTTTCTGTCGTGGTCTCTCTCACACTCTCTCTCAGCTAAGCAATATATTCCCAGCATCTGTCGAGTCTGATCTGCTCTGAGCTCCAATAAGAGGCAGGCGAGGAGCTGAGATGGGAATGAAACAGATTCCCGGTCCGTGACGAGGCGCTGAGACTCTTCACCGCGCCCCATGCGGGTTGCCCTGTCATAAATCATCGTTTGTCAAATTCAATAAGCATCTTTAACACAAAAATGACACTATCTCCTGGGAGCCCCAAGTGCCTGAAATTCTGCACAGATGTGGAGATACCAAAATATGAGGGAAGGGGGGAGGACAGGGAGGGAGGAGGAAGGAGGACAGATTTTGCATGGCAGAAAGGGGATTCGTGTCTAATCCTCTGCTCCCTCCCCATCCCCTCACCCCCCACCCCACCACCACACATGCAACCATGTAAGCTGTCTTCCTGGGAACGCTGCAGACCCAGCCCCTGGCACATGTTCTGCATCCTCTAAAAGGAGGAAACAGGCTATGTACACAACATGGAAAATCCATCCACTTTGGGGGTCCCAAGCCTACCACAAAGAGCCCCCCTGCTAGCCCAGGGACATGGGGATGGGAGGAGGCCCCTGGGGTACGGCTTCCTGCTTTGGACAGAACAGGTCATGGGGTACATTTCATTAGAAATCACACTACTGCTGTTTCCACTCCCCCGCCAGCAACATGAGAGCTGAAGTCTCAGTCAGACACCCCATCCCTTATTGTGCAACAACAGGAGGCAGGAGAATAGGGCCACCTCAGGGGGTTCAGCTGTGAAATCTCGCTCCTCGCTGGAATGCACCGCACGCCGGCCGGAGCCGGGGACCAGCGCTATTGTGGAGAAGAAAAGGCTGAGTGCGTGCCGCTGTGCGCGCTGGAGCTGAAAGCAGCCTCCATTTACGCACGTACAGGTTGCATTGCGCTGAACATTATCCATGCCTAAAACACCACATATAAATAGGGATATATGCAAATACCCATGACAACAGCCATTTTCCCTCCCCCTCGGGACTACAGTGCTGGCCTCCAAAATGTAAAGTGATAGTCTCTGAAGCTGCTCGAGCTGAGGTAGCAGACAGAGGAGAGAGACCGGCGTCCTCTGCAGATCAGGCACCCGGGGAAACAGATCACGACACGCTGTCACAGCCAGCTGAAGCCCAGCCCAGCTGCCCGAGATGCATCCCAGATGAGGTCCCGCTTACGTGACACCTACTGGCCTGGCTGACACCTTGTCCGGGGGGGATAAAGCAGGCAGGAACAGCCAGGCTCTGGGGCTTTTGCAAGGGGGGTTTGGGTGCAGGGGGATGGCGCAGCACTCCCCGGCCGACAGCAGGCTCACAGGCAGGCTGAGCTGCGTGGCTTTCTCTGCACCCACTCACACACACCCCTGTTGTCAATGAATCATTCAAATCACTGCAGACAAATCTCTAACCACCTATCACCATTTATTCCTTCTAAGATATGTGTGTTACAGAGCAGCCATTTTAGAAAGAGTATGAAGCTTTCTGAAACCTTTCACAGAGGCTATTTTGAATCCCTCTACTTGCTGAGCCACACAGATACCCTGATACCACAAACCTAATTGCTGAAGGTGCAGAGGGGCAGTATAGAAACACATTAAAATTCCAAATATGTATTAAAAAGCTCTTCAGTACATAAATATGCCTTGACTTTGAAGGTCAGAGTATTGATCTATCTGAAGGCTAGAAGCAAGTACTTTGCACCGCACTTGTGATCCTCCCCTTGCTGTTATTATCATTATTGTCATTATTGTCACAGTAGCAACACCTCAAGGACCTATTCAGGATCCAGATGCCATTACACAGGGGACACTGAATTCAAATGAAGAGACCTCTGATGAATAGCCCGATTCAAAACAAAACCAAACCTATACATGACAAAGCAAACACAGCAAATCCTTGTGAGTCAAGCTCCGTGCCGCTGCAGCCGGACTGCTCCCAGCACCCAAGCAAGGCTGTTGGGGGGGCTGTAGGATCTCTGCACCGTATTGCAGTCCCTCCTGGAAACGGGCTGTTGATATACACAGGGATTAAGTCCATCCCGTGAATAGCACATACAAACACACCACAGATCTGTGCACTTGAAACACCTTTGGGGCTGCTCCTCAATACGTTCCTCTTTTTCACCTAGAAATTTTGCACATGCAAAAAGAGAGGAACAAGGCCATTTGCCTGGGAGCAGCCCCCTGTTCCCACCACAGCTCTGACAACGTGTCTGATGCCAGGTGGTCCCGAGCAAGCGGCAACTTCACCCACGGGCAGGTGGAAGGCGTGTGGCTGGGCTCTCACTCCAGGCACGCACAGATGGAGGGTATGTGCCCCGAGCCGTGGCTCCCTGCACGCACAGACGGCCAGTGCAGGCCTCGTGCTATCGCTCTGCGCCTGGAAGATGGCAAGTGCCTGGCCGGGCCACCGGCCCCTGCCTGCCCGACGCACTGGCCCTGCCGCAGCCCTCTGCCTGCTGCCCTGGCAGCTGTGGAACCGGGGCTGCAGAGCTGCAGGCAAACGTGTTTCTGCCTGGGAGAGATGCAAGAGGCCTAATTTTATCTGAACGCACGTTGGGAGGAGGACAAGGAAAGAGCGGCAGGACAGGTTGCTGCAGAGGCTGTGGGAATTCCTGGGAACCGGGTAATTGTTGAGGCAGCTACCTATGGATCGCGTTTCTGCAGCAGCAGTGGAATAACCTGAATTAACCCAAGGAGAGCTAGCTTGGGTGTGCCTCTGTGTTTCTGCAAACACACTCCACAAATCCAGTCAGGAGAGTATGCCCAGAGAAAACTGGGGAAAGACAGACTCTGGAATTATATAGGTCAGTTATTTCAGACATGGAAATGATTATCTGAAACTGGAGTGGGGGAAGGTAATCTTAAAGAAATAAATCGACTCTTTCCCCCTCCATAATTCCTTGGCAGTAGCTTTCCAATAGGATAAAGCTGTCTTTTTTTTTCCCCTGCAGGGAGATACCAGACTTGAAGACTGCTGGTGTGACAGGTCTGAATCTTGCCTAACTTCGGTCTTAGGCCAGGTAAATTCTGCTTGGTAAGGGAAGTAAATATTCTCCTTTAGACTACCTTCCCAAGGAAAGAAAGCTTATGTGAGTGTGCTGCCTACACACGTCTCTCCCTTGTTACCTTTTTAACTCCGTGATGAGTTACAGTCTAATTTGCAGAATTCTCAGGCAATTAAATCCCAGGCAAAATTTCATGGAATAAATTTCATGAAAATGAATGGCTGGTTACACTACCACAATCCAAATTAGTGTCTCCACAGAGAAGAAGAGAGGCAGAATCTAATGGCGGTACGCTCTGGTAGCAGCCAGATGACCAGTCAGCCTGCCCGTACTGGTACCCAGTCAGCACACAGGCAACGTGCGTATGTGCAGTTTCCTACCCAAATGGGGTGTTGTAAAGATGTAGAGATAAAACAGGCTACTGTATGGTTTAGGAAAAAGTGCCTGAGTCTACAGGAGACAAAGCATCACTCACAGAAGATTCTGTCAGTGGCACCTGTTCAAAGCTGCTTGAGGGTCTGTGCTGCCAGAGGCCATCTCGATAAAGACTAATTGCTAAGTTCCTGAGTGCCCATAACTCTGAAATTGATGCAGGAGGAGAAAGAAAAAGATGCATGTAAATATTTTTAGCACATGACTCCACTATTAATGAACAAGACAGGCATATCATACGCATACCCACATATCTGTTCATATCCTTCATTTCTCCTAAACCTCTAGGGTACCGGTAGTAGAAGTTCACAAACACAAAGCAAAGGTCATGATGCTGACAAGATATCTTTATTGCTAGACAACTCCCCAACTCACCCATGATAAATTAAGGCCCTTATTCCTGCTTAACCCATAACCTTTGCAGCAGACCCTGAAGGTCAGCCATTGCAAGTTTTCCAACCTGGGGATGGGGGCAGGTATGACATCCACATTCAAAGGTCCCTTCTCCTCCTATCTGATGCACCAATCAGTTCACATAACCTCAGCAATACACCCATAGTACCTCCCCAGCACAGACAGACAGAATACTTGCCCAAACGCACTGCAGTGGAGATAAAGCTAATAGTTTACATGCAAACACACACCCAGACATGTGTTCCTTCCTCAAGATGCCCCGTCCCCCTTGTGCTTTACACATTATATAAGAATTTTATTCTGTAGTATGCTCTGAGGAAGGCGGCATTTTGCCAGATTTCAAAATGGCCTCATTTATCACCTAAATCCCCTATGAAAGCTGGGGAATAAGGTTTGTAAAACAGCCCAGATTAATGAGGCTGGATCTACATCTTAATAGCTTTTGTGTGTGCGCAGTACTTCAGTCTGCGCTTGTGAGCAGTGTGTATTTCTGTGGTTTATGGACTCTCTTTCCCCATCTTACCTGGCATATCTGCATGTGCTTGCGTTTCTGTCTAATGCTCTGTGTGTGCGCTGCCCGTGTGCAGCACATAAAACCTCCTTCTGTGGCTGTAGCTGGTTATGCCGCACGCAGGTGAAATTCTGTGAGTACCTCCCATTTTACAAATGTGATCTGTATAGGGAACCTATTTACACCAGGGTTTTGATATCAGTTGGTATACTTTTGTGTGTGTTACAGTCACCACTTCAGTGCCGGCTCCTTAGGCAACAGAGGCCTATATTTCTTCCCTGTATTGGGGGAATTTCATTTTGCTGCTATATATAAGAATTCTGGTGAAGTAATTAACAGAAGCCTCCAGAGGCCTGGTTATGAAAACAAGGCTCCACGTGCCAGCTTCAGAGGAACCTTGTACTTCTTGCAAACTCCTCCAGGCAAGGAAGATATTGCAGCTGCAAAGGGAACATAACCCAGGGCAGGGAATGGCAAGCACCAAGGAGGTCGGTTTCTCAGTCCTTGAAAACAGCTTTAGCAGAAAGCTGGAAAATGCAGCAAATTAGAAAAGGAGGTTCCAGATGGGATCACAAAAGAAAAGGGTATCATTTCCATCGACAGTGAAGATTAATTTTTAAATTACATACCAAAAAAACCCTCCAAAAGCATTTGACCTGTCAGTCTAGTGGCTCCGATCATGTCTTATGTGGAACAGAGGGAATATTTGGAAATTCCCCTTACAGAGTTTCCCCTACGGCTGTTTCTCAGCTGCCTCTCCCTGGATTTCTTTCATCCTTTCCTTATCCATTTCTCCTTCCATCTCTCTGATGAGGAACTGCTGCTGCTGCTCCTTTCCTCCCCTCTCCCTCCCCCTGTCTGCTGTCAGCCATTTCACTTGGCTTTTTCTGCTCTTGCATTCACCAGAGCTGAATTCAGTGACAGCCCCTTGGCAATTTCCCTTTGCTAGTGACTCAGGTAATTGGATCTAGTGCCTTGGGGAGCTGCCAGGCATGATGTCACAGCTCTGCAGAAAAAAATACCCTATGTAATTGCTTGATACACTAGCTAATGTCTCATCCTAGTGGAGGGAGGAACTCTTGGGTTTGGGGGCTGCCAAGATTTCAGAGACTCAGGGCTCTCTGGTTGAGGTGAATAAAGAATTATCTTTGTTTTTTGTTTACTCAGGCTCTTACTTGTTTACTACGTGCTCATTAACTGTCCCTTGAGCAGGGAGTCTGAATGCTCATAATAAATACCGCAGTCCCTTTATGAAATGGGAAGGACTGTGAACCTTTCATTAAACAAAAAAAAAAAATGGGAATGAAACATCAATACAGCACAAGAATGAACAGCTCTATACGCAATGGTGTAACCCTGCATCAGGGCTTATTCTGCCCTTTGACAACATTTTCCTACCAGCATTTCAATGTACTTGGATCCTTCAATTCTTTCAAGATTGCAGGAAGATGTCTCTCTTTTCCTAGATGCCAAGGAGATAATCAGGAGGACAGGCTAGGGATCAGAAGAGGTCAGTGTTAGTCTCAGGACAGACATCAGAGTGTATCTGAAATCTATTAAGTGAAGCAGCAAGATGAGAATGAGCTAATGGGTGATTCTTGCTAACACACTAATAAAATGGAACTGAAGGTTTCTGGCTCTTCCCTGCACTGCCCCATCTTGTTTGGAAAAGAAACTCTTGGGAGTGGAGTATTCAGAAGAAGCTGACTGTTCCAAGTTCTGCTTTTCAGATGTTTTATGTTGATCTTCCTTCTTTTGTAGACTTAAGGAGTCCAGCCAGCAAGGATCTGGCAGGGTGAGATGTTTGGGCCTCAGCTCTCTTCCCACAGTTCATCTGCAAGGCTGAATCCATTGCTAGAGGTACTGATTGCTTTGCCAAGAGGAGGGGATGGGAGTATGAGAATTCAGAAAGGAAATCTTTGATTGTCTTCACTGCATGAAACATTTTCCCCAAGCAAAATGGGGCCTGGATGTAACAAGGTGCTTGCAAATGCCTCAAAAGACCTCACAAGAAAATCGAAGCCTTGTGTCAGAGATGACCTGCTCTGGAACTCCAAAGTGAACAGACAGGTTTGCTGCAAGAGCGTTTTTGTCCTCTCCACTACTGCAGCTGAAGTGATGTTGAATAACCTGGAAAACTCAGCAAGTCCTGAGAAACAATCAATCGTTTTTGGAGAGGTCACATTTCCAGCTAGAAGAGATCTGTCCTGACTTTCCACCATGTTCTGTCCAATTCAGCAGATGATAATAACCATTCCACTGGGCTGGTTCTCACACAAGCACAAATATCATATTTCTCAGCTCTCTGTCATAGCTGTTTGTTCAGGCAGGTCACCAAAAACTGGATTAGGTCTCTTGCCGTGTTCTCTAACGCTCTTGTATTTCTAATCCTGCCAGTCCAGGCCATCCCCTGGTCTCCTGGGGCTTTGATGAAGGGATGAAGTTTCCAGCTTTGCTGCCTTAGTCCAGCCCTCCTGGAGTGACTCACAAGTTTAGTTTCCTCTTAGATGTTAGACCTGTGCAGTATTCAGGCTGTTCTGGGTGGCTTGAAAATTAATTTGACAGAGTCTGGAATAAAGGCAAGAGGGTTTCAGTTCCCATTTTTCCAGACTCTTACCTCCTCACACTCTGCCTCCCAATGGCACTCCAGTGTATCGGGATCTTAGTGGTATCACAGCTGCAGAAACCTTCCAAGCTGATGGCACCATTCCACTTCTGGAGAAAGTGTTAGAGGTCCTACTGGGGAGAAGCCGCCACACCTATCTCTAGCCTCTCTTTAGGACCTCAGATAGATAGTCACATTATTTTTAGCTGGCTTGTTCCAGTGACTCCACTCAGACCATGGCAGCAAGGCTGACAGCAGCAAGATACAGTTCAGCTATCTAGTGGGATAGTTAGGTAGGTAGATAGATAGGAGCTGTTTCAATTGTTGAGGGACCAAAAGTAAAAAAAGGGAGAGGGAAAGGCAAATAATCCACCCATTTTCGCTGTGGTTAGTATTTTCATCACTTCTATTATTAGGGGAATTTAAGTACTAAGTGAAGAAGCAATTTGCCCTGGGGAAGCCATTTGCTCAGGGTCTAGGGAATCTCCCTCTGTCCCTCAAGGCTGCACATGGAACTCGTGCAATCTCCACTGACATTTCCAGGACTACACATACAACTTTCTCTGGTAGTGCATCCCAAAATAATGCACAAGCATGTATATGATTTGTGACATGAAACACAAATCCATACCATTTTATCCTCTCAGATTTCCTCCTCAGATCAACTGAGACGTTCAGGCTAGTCATTCGTAGATATTTACGGCTTCTGATTTCTCCCCTTGAAATCCCAGAGTCAACCAACAGAAGGTGTGTATGGATGTAAGGACTTGGAAGTAACAAGTGATCCATGAATAATCCATATATTTATCAGTGTAAAAAACACTGCTGTATCATGACAAGGCAGCAGCGCAGCAGAGAAATTTGAACACCTGATTTGGGAGCTGGTGTGAGCACTGAGAAAGGTATCGCTAGCAGTAGAGCGTACAAGGGAATACAAGCTATTCCAAATTGAAGGCCTGGATCCAAAGGCAGGCTGGCCAACTGCCCTCAAAACCATTTCAGGAGACTCCAGTCTGCCAGTCTGAAGGCAGGGTCAGCATACAGGAGGGGGCACCGAGATGAAACCACCAGATAGCCAAAAAAGTAACATGACTACACACTCAGCCCTAGGGCAGAGAACAATTGCAGCAGCTGACTGCCTCGGCAAGCCCAGAGATCAAAGAACAAAGCATTATTAATTACTGCCATTATAATCATTAGCATAGTACCCAGTAGTCCTGGTCATGGACCAGTACCCCACTGTGTTAGCCAGTGTGCAAACAGAGAAGAAAAGAATGGGCCCTGCCCAAGGAACGCAGAGTTTAAATATTAAACATGAGATGGCTACAATGGGATGGAGGGACAATGAAGTGACAGCGTCACAGGAATCCAAACTGCTAGGAATCCAGACCAACAACTGCTGGTGTCCACCAGGGCAGTTTATGAATTATCTGGCAACAAACAGGTTTGCTTAAAGGTCTTTATGATGCACTTCTATTCTTTTAATTCAGTGAAATGGTGCATTTATATGCATGGTGCCAGATATCCATAGTTTGCCTCTTGAAATACAGCAGCTGAAGGCATGTTTAGGTTATTCAAAGTAGGGAGGGGAGAATGGATCTCCACCTGGAAAAAGGCTGGTTGAACTCTGGACAGTGTGGGTGCTTTGCAATGTCCTTGCCATGCTTTCCAGCATCTGTTGCCTATTCTAATGCTACCCAGGAGGGTACAGACCATGGGCAATGTCTCCCTGCTGACCAGGAGAATAGTATTTTCATCACTTCTATTATTAGGGGAATTTAAGTACTAAGTGAAGAAGCAATTTGCCCTGGGGAAGCCATTTGCTCAGGGTCTAGGGAATCTCCCTCTGTCCCTCAAGGCTGCACATGGAACTCGTGCAATCTCCACTGACATTTCCAGGACTACACATACAACTTTCTCTGGTAGTGCATCCCAAAATAATGCACAAGCATGTATATGATTTGTGACATGAAACACAAATCCATACCATTTTATCCTCTCAGATTTCCTCCTCAGATCAACTGAGACGTTCAGGCTAGTCATTCGTAGATATTTACGGCTTCTGATTTCTCCCCTTGAAATCCCAGAGTCAACCAACAGAAGGTGTGTATGGATGTAAGGACTTGGAAGTAACAAGTGATCCATGAATAATCCATATATTTATCAGTGTAAAAAACACTGCTGTATCATGACAAGGCA
This sequence comes from Calidris pugnax, assembly GCF_001431845.1. Classification (NCBI taxonomy): domain Eukaryota; kingdom Metazoa; phylum Chordata; class Aves; order Charadriiformes; family Scolopacidae; genus Calidris; species Calidris pugnax. Next base: position 4,452,651 of record NW_015090839.1, on the reverse strand, counting down.
GCAGCGCAGCAGAGAAATTTGAACACCTGATTTGGGAGCTGGTGTGAGCACTGAGAAAGGTATCGCTAGCAGTAGAGCGTACAAGGGAATACAAGCTATTCCAAATTGAAGGCCTGGATCCAAAGGCAGGCTGGCCAACTGCCCTCAAAACCATTTCAGGAGACTCCAGTCTGCCAGTCTGAAGGCAGGGTCAGCATACAGGAGGGGGCACCGAGATGAAACCACCAGATAGCCAAAAAAGTAACATGACTACACACTCAGCCCTAGGGCAGAGAACAATTGCAGCAGCTGACTGCCTCGGCAAGCCCAGAGATCAAAGAACAAAGCATTATTAATTACTGCCATTATAATCATTAGCATAGTACCCAGTAGTCCTGGTCATGGACCAGTACCCCACTGTGTTAGCCAGTGTGCAAACAGAGAAGAAAAGAATGGGCCCTGCCCAAGGAACGCAGAGTTTAAATATTAAACATGAGATGGCTACAATGGGATGGAGGGACAATGAAGTGACAGCGTCACAGGAATCCAAACTGCTAGGAATCCAGACCAACAACTGCTGGTGTCCACCAGGGCAGTTTATGAATTATCTGGCAACAAACAGGTTTGCTTAAAGGTCTTTATGATGCACTTCTATTCTTTTAATTCAGTGAAATGGTGCATTTATATGCATGGTGCCAGATATCCATAGTTTGCCTCTTGAAATACAGCAGCTGAAGGCATGTTTAGGTTATTCAAAGTAGGGAGGGGAGAATGGATCTCCACCTGGAAAAAGGCTGGTTGAACTCTGGACAGTGTGGGTGCTTTGCAATGTCCTTGCCATGCTTTCCAGCATCTGTTGCCTATTCTAATGCTACCCAGGAGGGTACAGACCATGGGCAATGTCTCCCTGCTGACCAGGAGAAATGCACCATCTGTTCTCAGTGTAATTCCCATGGTTCCTACCTTCCAAAAGCCACATCACACCTGGCATTTCTTCTCACAGGAGCGGTCCAAGCCTGAATAAACTGTTCATCCTCAGGTGGCACCGCCAGGACTGGCCTGAGGCACAGCTGGAGATGACAATTGCTTCTGTCCCTACTTTATGGAAAAAGATACCGGATACCTCTCGATGATACTGAACTCTGCAGCAATCAGATGGGATATGCCCCTGCACCAGAACAACTGTCTCTGTGTCACTTCTCTGCCTTCCATCAATGGCAACATCCATTCTATTTTTAAAATAACAACAGACAGTCCATGTTCTTCCAAATTTTTCTAGTCAATGTTATGACTAGCAAATGGTAGTATTTTTGAACTTCCTCTAGTATATCTCCATGAAGAGCTTACAACGTTTTAGACATCAATTAATGTAATCTCCCTGTTTCTAATCTCACTTCTCCCTGTCAAGGCCCCCATTTCTCCTGTGTCACCAATGGAGATGATAGTACCTCATACATGGTATGACTTACTCAAGAGCCACATGGCCAGTCAATGGTGACATTGGAATTTGAAAGCAGAAAAGACATCCCTGTCCACACTGGGTCTTCCAGCTCTGGGCAGAATTCTCCCACTCCCATGTGATTTTCTTATAACCACATCTGTGAAAACGTCCTGCTTAAAGCTTCCTTTTAATCTTTCTTCTGATGTCTCCACATTTTTATTTCGTAATGGTCATGCTCACATTTTGTTCATTTTTCCAATGCTCTAACAACCTCCTCAGATGGTGATTTTTTCCCCTTTAAGAAGAGGTTCCAGCCACTCCTTGCCTATGCTATAGGCATGTTGGCCTATGCCATACAATGTGTACAGACCACAGGTCTGCAGCTGTTCTTCATAGGAACAGTCCCAAATGAAGGGCCATATAATCTCCTTCCTTCAGTCAAAGGCTGCAGGCTCTGTCCCTAAGTGATCAATTGCCTTGCCTGGACACCAAAATATCTCAGCAAAGGTAAAATAAGGAGATACCAGTGTATCTGTGTTAGTTTATGGGATAAAAATGAGAAGCTGGATACCTAGCCAAGGAAGAATTTAGAGTCCACATGCCCTAGTCATATGAGTAAAAATTATTATGCATGTCTGGGAACAAGACTATTAAAAGGAGGAATGAGGAACTTTTTGAAGCAGGCAAGCATCTCAACTCACTGACCAGCTACCCAAAAGATGAAATAAACTGCTCACCTCATGCATTTCATAACCAAAGAAACAGAATGGCACCCCAAAGGACATTTCATCCTCTGGCATTTCATCTCACCTACTCAGAAATACACCTTACGAACAGGCAAACTGCCCTCTTAGCACAGCCTATGGAAGACACCTAGATGACTAATTTACACAAGGTTCTAGGGTTTAGAAAGCTAATGTTAGGTGAGGTGTAAGCCACCCAGAATCTTTAATTTTGATTTCTGTTTAATAAACTTCAGAATACCAAGACAATTCTAGCACACAGGAGAATATAACCTGATGTGTGCAAATATTTACAAAGCTAAATAGCATGCTGTGTGGCTTCTGGGCTGCTTAGCCTGGCATTAATTCTGTGAAACTGGGAAGCAGTCAGTGAAGTATAAAAAGAAGGTGGCATGATTGATACCAAACAATGCAACAATATGGAATATCTTGTCCCGCCTTAACATTGGTTTTGCTGCATTTACAAATTTGCTTGATAAAGTAATTGGTATGATATAGTATATTTAGGTTTCTGTAAGGCAGCTGACTTTGTTCTGGTATTTGATAAAAAACAGCACTACACAAATCAGTGCCACCCTTATTTAACAAATTCAATTCCCACTCAACTGATATATCATAAAAAAGTAACTGTAAATGGGGAATCATCATTATATGTGAGTTATTCTACTGAGCACCTAAGAAAACTGTTTTGGGCACAAAACTACTCAATATCTCTATCAATTAACTACAAGAAAAACAGAGAATCCATTTGTGTGACAGAAGAATTGGCAGAGAAATAAATAATGATGGGACCCAGTAGTTATAAAGATCCATCTGGAGACCTTCATAAGGTGGGCTTATCTGAACAACACGTGTCCAACTAAAAAGTCAAGTGCAAAGTCATATATGTAGCACAAGAGTTTCCAAAATGGGAGTGTCTCTAGGATTGCAGGGACCTGGAAAAATGTTTACGGATTATGAGAGGAAACCAAATACACGCATCTGAAGAAAGGATGCTGAAGGGTTCTGAAGCAAGATACAGGTATAGTATGGGAACCATAAAACACATCCCTCCATGACAATTGGGATGCTTAATCTGTTCATTTAAGGTAGTTTACAGTCTCTAAATGGATACATAGGAAAGAGTTCTGACAGTACTTGACTGTACCATTTTAGAAAAAGGCATATCAGTATTTAGTGGTTTGAATAAGGCACACGGCAGATTTAGATAAACACCAAAAAAATTTAACAGTGAGGTCAATTATCTTGTCTAGAATGCAGGAGAATTTCTGCTGTTTGAGTGCTTTAACTCAAGAGAGAGCTTAAAAATATGCTCCCACTCAGCCCTGGATCATCCCTTACACGACTCAGAAACACCTGGTGAAGATCTATGGTTTGTGCTACACCCAGCACAAAGTGACTTCTATGATCTTTATGTTCTTCAGCTGGTCACTTCTGGAACAGTTAGTGTTAAAGGACATGGGGAGAGAGGTGGGATCTGGGTATCCTTATACCATCAGTTCAGTAAGTTGAACAAGGATTCAGAATAGAGGAGTACCAAATTCAGGAGAACACAACATGGTCAGAGAACTGGCTGCTCCCATCTCCCTCCTTGGGCTTCATTGCACAACCCCTCTCTAGCCCAACTAAGTCCTGCCTATCCTGAACCACCATCACAACCCAGCTGCCAGGGATGTGGTTATGTCCATCAGTAGTCACACTGTGTGACAACTCTGTGTTCAAGTAGAAAGAGAGAATTTTATCCTCCCTTACCTTAGATCAGTACAACCTCTTGTAGCCCTGTCCCATGCCAAACACAACATCGTTGTCAAGAGGCATAAACATGAATTTAGGAACCTCATGTTAGCTCACAAATACGGACCATAGTTACCCAAGATATGGACTTTTAATACTTTAATAAATCAACAGCTATTTCAGTAGCAGAAAGCACAGGTCTCATCTACTTGAAGCATCTGTGCTAGAACCAGGCCCTGCATGCCCATGACTGTGCACAATTTGGCTGGGGAAGAAGGTGGCAGAACTGCAAAGCCTCTGACTTGTGGCTTTTTCACAGCCAGGGCTTGTGCCTTTATTCACTGGGAGGATGACACAGTGAGAGCTGCAGCCACAGAATCACAGGGAGGCTATTTAGGAAGGGAAATAATAAAATTGGTATATGGAAATGCATAAAACATTAGAAAGTAACTCAGGGGGGTGGGGTGGGGGGGGTGTGTGTGGGAGAGGGTGTGTTAAGGATGTTAGCAGTTCTTTACTTGTGTCCAGGGGAGAATCTTTGCCTATAGGTGTGTAACTCTTTCCTCTCTGAATACCTGATGAGCGTGTGACATGAAGCGTGTGGGCATGTGTGTATATGCAAGGATTTCTTCAGCTCCTTTTATGTTTTATAGAACCTGACTCTGACAGCTCTGGCTGCCGATGTGAAATGACCCCAAGTCTGACACCGTGCAGCCCTTTGAAATGCATCATTCTGCATCTGGGATTTGATATGGGCTGAGTTTTTTTAGTTGTTGTTGCTGTTGTTGTTGCAAGCTCAGCGCACATACTTCATTTAGTCTCCACTCTCTGTGTGACATATGACACTCAAAATGATATGTGCGTGGCTACAGGTTTTGCCAACGAGAATCTGGGACACACATCAAGGCAAAAAACAGTCTTTCATCCCTAAGACTGACTGTGGCAGAAAACTTGATAGCTGCTGGTTCACATATACTTAATCCCCTTACCCCTGAAAACTTTCTTGACCCATCTTCCCTTCAGCTGCCCAAACTCCTCTCTTACGTTTGTGCTATATACAAAGATAAAATCAAAAACCTAGTGCCATAGACAAAAATATAGTCATTCTTCCAGATGTATTATATTTGCATACCAGAATTAGTTCACATATACAATTTATTAAACGTTTTCGTGGACTAGAGACACAGAGTTGGAAAGGCAAAGCTTGAGGCATAAATCTTGCCATTGTGGCTGCACAGAAGCAGGCAGCTCAGGAGTGTGGAAGACTGTGCTGGCTCCATTCTGGCCCACATGCACACAAAAGCATGACTTACCCTCCGATCAAACCAGGAGAGGGTCTATATCATTTTGAGAGACAAATCTACAACCTCAGCTTAACCTGTTCATGTGCCCCTACTCCAAGGTTTTAAGTAAAGCCCCATAGGTCTACTGAAAAGAAAACAGCCTTACAAAATTGCCATTTAATAAAAACATCAAGCAGAAAACTCTAATTTCGGTCAAATAGTTAAGAGAAAGTAAGACATGTAGGACTGGAAGGGCTCTCAGAAATTGCTCTTGTTCTAAGGCAGTATATCTTAACAAATGCTCACAGAGCTCAGTCAAATCTATGCTGACACAAAGAAAGGGATGTCACTCGCCTTTTCTGAATCAGGTTTCTGCCATTTCTCCGTTAACCAGAACCTTACAAATTCTGATCTTTGACTAGGACCAGCACAGACCTGTATGGAGGCTCCTTTATAAAAGCTACCCACCCATTTGACAGCAAGCTACTTACTGAGAGCTCTTCCTTTAAAATGTATCTCCACAAATTATGCTCCTATTTCATGATGATTTAATTTACATCACATTTCTGCCGTACGCTTAGACGAAGGTCAGATGAGACATTGTTGAAATCCTTACTGAAATCCAGACATAAATACCTATTATTTTGCCATTCACTGTTAGGCAGTTACGCTGTCAAAAAGGGATTTAGATTGCTTTGACATTATTTGTTCTTAACAAATGAACCCAGGTTGTCCTAGATTACCTTGATATCCTCTAGGTGCTTATGAATTGATTATTTGATAATTTATTCTGGTGTTCTTTCAGATATTGAAGCTAGCTGACTTGCTTACAATGTCAAAGTCTGCTTTTGCCCCTTTTTAAGCTGGGTGCTTCCCTGCCCTCTATTAATTCTCTTTAACCTCTCCATACATGTATTAACGCTGAGCAAGTGATTAAGTACTCTGCTCAACAGTGATGCTGTGATCAACCTGTATCTCACACTCCACTGTGAGGCATCACTTGTTAATACATTCCTGACTTAGAGACCTGTTGTGTATTATTGAACCCTGCGAGTTGCTATGCATTCAGAAACATCTTTTGCTCATTTATTTCAGAACAACGGTTAAGATTTAGTTTCAAATTTCTCTCTAAATGTAGTGCAATATGGTCTGTAAAACTTGATCTTGCTTAATGTTAAAATTCACCAAAGCATTTTGCAATTCAATCCTTGTGAGGAACGGGGATGCACCATGATTTTGCATACTTTATATATGGAAGAGGGAAAGAAGTTTTAGGTGGATTATAATATAGTACAGCAAAAATAAAAACAGATGGTCCTACCATAGGTGAAATAAAAACTGCTTATAGTTTATGCAAAGAAAATCTGGAAAAGTATTTTGACCGTTGGTAAGGCTAAAGTGCTACAAACAGCATGGTCAGGCTCGCACTGTGTCAGAAGGCGGCTGGACAAGGAAAGCAGCAGCCACTGAGCTACGATTAATTTAATGATTGGCGCTGTAAAATGCTGGTGGATATGTGTTTTATTTAGATTTTTATGTTTTAATTTTAATCAAGAGTGTGTTCCAGCATCACAAACCAATTAATGATTAACCACCCTTTTTAGAACCTTTATGACACTGACACTAAAGCAGTGCCATGACACTTCCAAGAATTACAATCCTATTTAGTCTCTTTCATTAAATGCTTGTGAGCCTTCAAAACAATGTGCATGGGAGTGGAGATATCTCTCCCCAAGCCAGATCCCTCACTCTGCCATTACTATAATCTCACTGTGGCCCTAAGAACTGCCCAGTATCTGTAGATATCAGAGGTGTTCAGTACTGGTACACTGAGAGCTGTGGCACGACCTTGGAAAGAGCGTATCACTACAGAGCACTGGAGAAAATGTAATTTTAAAGCTGCAGGATGGAAACATTAGAACGGCTAAAAATTACATGACATAACAGTCTTGTGATTTGGGGTGCGATGCCACATGGGTCCCTGCTGCCATCACATCAAATGCTCTTGTGAATGACATTAGAAAACAGCTGGGAACCCTGCGGCACAGGAATTGATTTTGCTTGTATATTGGACTGAAAGTCTGCACAAAGCGAGACAGGCCTAAGCTGTATAAGCAGCGACATCATCTATATAAGCATCTCAGTTTGTACTGTGTGAAATTCCTTTCTCTGTGTGCTCATAAACTCTCCCTGTAGAGTATCTGAGAGCAGAGCAATGCATGGCATCCCACTGGGCTGATTTTCTTTCCCATGTCTCAGGGAAGGTAAAATATTTTTCTTCATTATAACTGATTTAATTATCATTTTCAAGCTGTTTCTTTCCTCACTCCCTCTCTCTCATTGCTTTAGCTCTTTTCACTCATGCTTTCTTTTTATCTTTTCTTTCACCTTCTTGTTTTTTCTTTGCTGTTTTCAGATCTGTCTTCAGTAAAGCCAGAGAAAGGAGATTTCTATCTTCAAGCAGAGTGATCTGTAAAGCCATGACCCTGCTGTAGAGAACGCCTTGTCTTTCATTATCCCAGGGTTCAGAGGAACAGTCCTATCACCATGCAAAGAAAGAGGCTTTTCTAAGATATCCTCGGATAGTTTCACAGAAGGCCTTGAAAATAAATGTCAAGACCTAGAATTGATGTAGAAGGTATTGGGGGTAAGGCTGAAGCCTTCTGGGGCTCTTCACATGATGACTCTGAAAGGAGTGGAAGCAGCTACTTCTGACCATCTCATGCAAACTTCCTTACAAACAGAAAGGATCCGTTTCACAGGCTCACTAAATATCACTGGTGTAAGAAAGTTTTGCTGAGGCTGGGCATAGCAAGCTCTGCAGGCAGACCCAGAAGAATGAATACAGAAGTTCTCTCCCTGGCTGTGGGTTTGAAGGAGTTCACTCGTCTGTGCTGCCAGCACCCTCATTACCACAACCAAGCTTGAACCTCTGCTGAGGACTGTCCAAGATTTCAGTGACGGGCAGGGGCACGGGCAGCAACTTTTCATGGGCCACTTTACTATCTTGTTTGGATATGGGAGGTTTGACACCAAGTAGTAGCTTGGAAGATCCAACTGCCCCAGAGATGGTATTGGTAGAACTGGCTGAACAACATTATGGCTCAGAGCGCAGCGGAACTTGACCTCTTCTTCAAAGGCAGAGTTAACATTTCCTGTCAGCTGCAGCCTAAGCTGCTCCCAGGCATTCTTTACTGGCCATCCCACCCACAGTAGACATGGGTCTGAAATACCGCTGGTGACTGATGGTTTACAACACATCTAAGGGGTCTTGTGACACCAAAATACTCCAAGTTGGAGAACAGGGCATGTTGTATAGCATCTTTAGTTCAGGGTACATTTTCTTCATAGTTTTGTTGATGGTGAGCTTCTGCAAGCAACACTCGACAAAGTTCCCTGTACTGTGAAAAGTAAGTCACTCTAGGGGCATAAAAACACTCCTGGGTAACAAAAAAGCATGATTCAGTTGTTGTAACTGCAGATTTTTTTTAAGGACAGCCTGCCTGTAGCTGCATGCAGTGGAGGGGAAGAGCCTCACCATACATGGCTTTCACCATCCACGCAGGCACGCTGTCAGAGCACTCGAATGCCTTACTACAAGCCAACTGCAGCTTCTAAGTCTGCATATGCAAGTCATTAAGAATCTCAATGCGTGCAATGCTTTTTTCTCCTCTGTTTTCTACAATACCTACGACACTGTATAAATTGAAGAATCGTATCTGATCCTGTTCAATCTGTCCCTTTACAGACAGTACAGAGTGGCTTCTTCCAGTGAAGTCCTCAAGCACTTTTTCACTAGCACTTTTGCTGTGTCCCTCAGGCTTTTCTTACACTTGGTGGGATGGAGGTTACCCACATCCACTATGAGCTATTTAGAATTTACTTATTTCTGTATTGGTTTGTATAGGATTTCTTATCACCTTTCTCAAAACACTTAACAGGTAAGTTTACCCATATCTGCGTTTGGTTATACCTACATTTGTCTACATAAACAGATTTCATATGCCAAGAGACTATTTCTGTGCTGATTTGGCCAGAAGTGGATTTAAATGTGATACTGACCTTATGCAATACTTAAAGCTCTTTGTGGGAAATGGCCACAAGGTACCTATTCTCTCCTGCAAAAAGAAACTATTGAGTTGAAAACAGTCTTTTTGAGGAACTCAGAGAATCCCTTTTTCCTGACCTGAATCTGCTCTGAAATTGAGCTGGGTTTCTTGTTTATGAAGACCATCTCCTGCCACACTGGCCAAAACCAATTCACTGCCTGCTCCGCCTCCCCTGTCTACTTCTGCCCATTGCTTGTCTCTGTGAACACTTTGGGGCAGAGACCCTTTTCCAGTATTATGGTATGCAGTGGTCTTGGTCCATGGTTAGGACTCTGAGGTGCTACTGGAAAAAAGTGACTGCGAAACTCAATTGCTCTGAAACCTCATTTGGCAATTGGTAATTCTGAGCTTGGCACTCCAACAGACACTCGAGGAGCACAGAGACTGTGGAATTATTAGTTTTATTATTAAATGCTCGTATGTTTAGTTATTCCTTTGGAATCAGTGATGTGTCTAACGTCGGAGAGAGAAGACAGGTCCCATACCCTAAGGCTCTAACAATTTAGATATGAGTGGAGAGATCTGAAAGTCTGAGTACATCTAATTTGTTCAGTGTCAAACATGGAGCAGGAAACATGGGTAACTGCAGCATCTGAGGGAGGCTGGTACCTGAGGCAGCTAAAACGCAGGAGAATGAAAAGATTTAAAAGATTAAATTGGGTGAAGGAAAATGCAGGATGCACATGAAGACACATTCCCTCCCTGTGCAATGTGTGAGGCTGCAGAACACTCTCAAACCTGACAGGGCTTAATGAGAAATGTCGTTAATTTCAGTTCTGGGCCTCAGAATTGGAAAGCGGTCACTGTCTGAATATATTTATTTACTGTATGAAGGGAATGACCCAACACTGTCCCTGCAAGGAATGCAATGCACAGATTTGCAGCATGTTCTTACATCTTAATGTCTCTGGCTCTCTGATCTGAAGCAAAAGTGATGAAATGTACAAGTACAAAGAGAAAGAAAACTCAGCACAGAACCACTGCCTGGACTGTTTGCCTTTTGAAACAGCTCTGTGAGTGGGTGACAGGAGAAGGTCCCTGGCAGTGAGGTAGCTTTAGCCCTACAAAAGAGGCCCAGAGCTTCGCACAGCAGTTCCTGCGGGGCACAGCCTGCCCCGTCTGCGTCTCGGCACAGCCACAAAGTCTGGCTGCTCATGGCCAGCAGGCTGTGTTCTCGCTCCGAGCTGGCCCCAGCTGCTGTTCCTTGCTCCTTTGACGTGTATGTGTGTGTGTGTTACATGACTATAGAAGGAGCAATCAGTCAGCTCCCAGGAATCTTAGCAACAGCCGCGTCCCCAGAAAAGGCTTGTAGCAGCTGGAGCGGTGATGACTCAGCAGCATGGTCTCTCTGGCCTCTTGCTGATCCCTGGCAAGGACTGCAGTCCAAGTTCTGGCTCCCTTGTTTGGGTCAGTGCTTTCTTGCTGGCACCAGTAGATGAATTCCTGGATCCTGCTGGCCTTGGCGTTAGAAAGCAACCAAAAATGAGCTGATAGCTGCAGCCAAAAAAAGTTTTTTGTTCTCTTTTTTTAATGACAAATTTAAACAAAACAAAACAAAACTGAACAAAACCCACAGAATCCTGTTAGTACGTTATAACAGAGGAGACAAATGGCAGAGTTCATCCGTGGCAGATGTGTAGGGTAAGATGGTCGCAAGCCAAGAGACCCACATCCCTGCCGTACCTTGGGGAATGAGGCACATCGGTGGGGCTGGGGTTGGGCTGGAGACTATACAAAACATCACTAGAAGGTTTGTTTATTTTATGTAACAAGAGTTTGGGAATGTGATGTTGAGTAACTCTGTCGACATTTCACCTAGTTCAAGTCACTAGTGCAATGAATGCGTTTGGCCTCGAGTTGTTTTCGCCTCCGAGGATAATATGTTTATATCAGAGTCTCCCCACCCTCCTGCGGCAATTCCACAGACGGGTGAGGAGAGAGATTGGGATTAAGGAATCACGGGTCAGGACCGCGGCGCGTCTGTGCCCGGCAGGAGGAACCTTGTGCAGGGGCAGTGAGGGGACAGCGAGGGGACAGCGAGGGGACGGCCGGGGGACTCGGGCACGGCTGGGCAGAGGGGCTGCAGGCTGGAATGGCACCGCTACAACCGGCAGTGAGGCCCCCGACCAGCCGAGGGGGGAGAGAGCGGGCAAGGAGGGGCCACAGGAACCGGAGCGGAGTGGGGGGGGATGCGGGGGGGGGAATGTCTGGATTTTTTTGGCAAAGGCTGCCGGGAACTCGCTGGTCCTGTGCCAGGCTCCAGCCAGCTCGGCTTTAGTCCCTCCCTTCCACCAGCACTAAAAATTCACCCTGAAACAAAAACATCCATGTGTGCGCGTTACAATCTGCCTTCTCAGCAGCCCGGCCGCCACCCCGGCACGGCTGGCCTCATTACTGGG
>NW_015090839.1:4420142-4440953 GCF_001431845.1 Calidris pugnax | reverse complement strand
GGGAGCCCAGCGGGAGCCCCTCTCCCCCGCGCCCCCGCCCCCGAGCTGGGGCCGGCAGCCCCGCTCCTCGCCAAACCCAGCTCGTAAATCAGCTCGGCAGGAGAAAAATACACGTAGGAAAATGTCTCGGGGCAGGAAAAAAGAGAAAAAAAAGAAACAACAACAACAACAAAATCCCCAACCAAACCAGCCCTCGCCCGGCGTGGTTTGCGGGAGGGCCGGAGCGGGCTGGTGCGGGCCGGCGGCGGGAGCTGGCGCGGAAGAAACACCACCCCCCCCAACCTCCGCAAGCGAGCGGGGCTGCCCGGGCCGGCCCGCACCCCCCGGTAACCATCCCGCAACGTTTCCAAAATAAACGCCGCACGGCCCGTGCGTGGCCTCAGAGGGAGGGAGGGAGCCGTCCTGCCCCGCAGCGTGCGGGGGGGCTGCCAGGCTGCGGAGGGAGCTGGGCCCCCCATGGCCTCCTGCCCGGGGCAAAGGCACCGTGCCCCGCACAGACCCGCCGGCTGCGGAGCGGCGAACCCCGGGAAAACGCTGGGAACGTGGGAAAGTGATGCGGGTGCGCGGCAAAACAGGTTCCAGGAGGGTGTTTTTAAGTGTAGGAGAGCGTAAGAGCCTTGAGATGCCCCGGGGGGCGTCTGCCTGAATAGCGAGAGCAACACCTCGGCTGCCTGGAACGGCACCGAGCAGGGTGCCACATGGTGCGATTCCAGCATTACTCACCCCAAGGATCAGGCGCTTCCCCACCCAGTTACATATGACCAGGAAATTATAGCCTGTGCTGCTCCCCGCCTGGCTGAGCGGCTGCCATATCATATGATACACACCAGAGCGGCGTGTCTGATGAAACAACAGAGCAACGTGTGTTTATTGAAACTCTAACGCTTTGTGGAAGAGACGGGCTTGGCTGGGTCAGACTGTCATTTGGTATCCTGAATGCATGCTCCCTCTTGCACATCTTGCCATTAATTAAAATTCTGGATAAAAAATGAAATCCTAATCTTCCTTTACACTCGCTCTGCGCTGCACTCCTTTTGCTTATAGTAGACTCTACAGCCAGCCCCTGTGTGGCTTAGATGTTACAATTCCTCACTCATTCCATCCATCCCATCTGTGGACAGACTTTAATTTTTCTTCACACTCAGTATTCACAAGATCTTTCTCCTATAGCCATAATATCAAGGGCTCTGCATCTCTCATCTTTATTACTATAACATTCACATCCCAGGTTTGATGTGCACCTCTCCTCCCTGCAGTACATGGCAAATGGAGCTACAAAGGTCATCTCTGCAGCACACTGTAGCGTCTCGTTCCTGTCTTGAATTTATCCACTACCTCCTACTTAACACTGATTTTAAGCAACTTGTTATAGTGAAAGTCACCTGTGCAAGACTGCTCATCCATCTTTTCTAGTATGTTTCCCCTATCTCCTCCATTAATAATGTGAGCTCTCGCCAGCCCTGCCAGTCTCCTCGCACTCTTTCATTCCATCTCCCCAGTATATACCTCCTTTTGCTCCACCTTTTGCAGCAGCATCTCTACCCAGATTAGCTCTCTGCAATGAAGGTACTCTGATTTCCTGCAGGGTTGTGTTTCATTGACTCTCAGCCTTTTCTTCTTAACTGGATGTTTTTAAGAGCTCACAGCATGCAAATTTTCTGAAGTCTGAGAAAATATGAACTGCTATTGCAGCTGCCTTCTGACATGAAGAAAAGGCTGTCTCTTCTCTTGGCATTTTATTTTAATGAAATTAAGTACATCTGAGCCAGCTTTTCATCTATCCAATTTGCTTTTAGTTGACCGATGCATCAAAAATTATACATGCATCTGACAGACATATGATGTCATACATACTCCCCCCTCCAAAGATCTTGTGATCACATAAACCTTCTTTCTTTCAAAACCAGACACTGCAAAACCATGTGCTTCTTCTCATTACACCCCTTCTGCTCTATGTTAATTGTTTTTTTTTCACCATTCCTCTGTGTTTGCCTTTTTAGACCTTCTACTCCTGAGGGTGGGGACTGGGCTCTCTTCTGTGCCTGCAAAGTGTTAAGTGCCTTATGGGCAAAACAACAATTTAATTAGTTAATAAGTACTAACAATTTGCATTAGTATCATGTTTCCTGCCATGTCACATCAGACCACTGCTCCAGCCAGTCAAACATACCCCTCTTTCTCGTGGTGCTCTGAATTAATTGTCACCCAGCAATGCCAGGGCCTCGTGTCTGGTGGTGATCAAACCCCCAGCCCCAGCCTCATTTTGCAGAGTCTGTCCAAGGCTTGCTCATTCTGAATGAATCCATCACCAGGCCACGCTCGGATCTGAGCTCCTGCTGTATAAAGAGAAACCACTGGCTAATTGAGCTTGGTAATGTATTTGATGGACTGAGACTTGTCAGACTGTTGAGAGAAGGGATGATGGCTCTGCAGTGCTCCCAGCATGGCACTATTCTTGGGCAGGCAAAACAGAAGGATGAAGCGGGATTCTTCACTGACCCCAGTCCTCCTGTGCCTCCCAGCACTGGGGGTTGAAACTCTCCTGCAGACAATTACCAGTGCCTTTCTCTTTCTTATAGATGTCTGTTTCCTGTTCAAAATACAGTATTTGCTTCCCTAAGATCATGCAGTAGCAAATTCCACAGTTTATCCTGTAGCTTTCTGCTTTAAGGAGGGAGAATCTGTGTTTGATAACACCAAGTGGTATTTTACATCCTGTATCAATCATACTGAATTATAAGGAAAAGTAGGAGTCTCCTGGAAGGTTTTGATGGCTTTGCTGTGGAAAGAATCAGGAATGTGAGACTTGGGTGAAGAATTTCAATTAAAAGGAAGCCAGGAAGACCTTTGAGACAAGGCGGACACCTGTATTATATTTTAAGAGATACCATTTATTTATATATCTTATATCCCGTACCCCTGCACAAAGCCCCTTTGTCTTACATTTCAGCAGAGAATCCTACGCTAGAAGCTGCAGATGGATGATTTGGCACAAAAAGTCAAACATTCAGGAGGGGGGGGGGGAATGGGCTACTCCTTAAACATTGTTCATTTATCTACTATTTGGTCATTGTAGCATGACTGTCATCCTGCCAAGGAACGGGAAGGCAATTTCAGGCAGTGGAAGCAGTATGAGGAGAGAGATGGGAAAAGACTTCATTGGCACTTGGGAAGATTGCAGGGATGATGGAAAGCGCTGTAGAACTGGGCGAAGCCAGGAACTGGATGGCTCAGCATAAGCAGCTGGAAGCCCTGGTGAGCATACTGCAAAGGCCTTCTAGTGGGAGGTGACACTTGCCTCCTCTGCTGCTCCATCCACAGCAGCTGCCCCCCCTTGGACACAATGCCCTCACCCGAAATTACAGGGTGGCTGAAGACATGAAAGCAAGTCTGGTCCATCTAACAGTTATGTTGTACTGTCCAAGGGATCGTGCGAGGTTAACAGCTGGTAAATTATGTCATACCTGGAATAAGTTCTCTGTTGCCACTCTGGGGCAATATATTAGAAGAAAATGTGGGTCTTAATACAGGCACACTCAAATCATATGAAGGAGACCTGTATTTTGTAATGACAGGTCCTCCTCAATGACTGGAGCATGACCTAGTTGGTGACTGAGATATCTGTTGTTTATAGGCAATGGTTCCTTGCAAACAAATCAACTAAATGAACAAACTGGGTGATAAAGTAGAGCTGAGAACTGCATTGTCCTCCTCAGAGTCATAAAAACTCATCCCTTTTACAACTGCTGAGTGCTTTGCCAATATCATGCCAAGGTGAGAGCAGCGGGGGGAAGGGAAAGATATTGAAAAGGAAAATAAATGGGCCAGGTAAACAGTGCGGCGGCTGCTGCAGCAGTCGTGGTTGTCATGGCGACTGGGGTGAAGAAGAGGAGGAGGAGGAGGGAGGCGGATTGATCGATAGTCCTGTGCTGGCTCATCTGGCTTCCATCCACGTGCTGCTACAGAGGGAGAGAAAATCAAAGAGCCACACGCAGGGCAGCCGGGGCTCCGATTCGATACATGGCAGCAGCTCGATCAATATCTTGTTGGAAGGTGGGTAATTGACTCCCCTTCTACCCAGGAGAAAGCGATGCAGCGACAGAGATGTGTTCGTTAGCTACTGATTCTCAGCTCTACTTTATCACCCAGTTTGTTCATTTACTTGATTTGTTTGTTTGCTTGAGATCCCCTCTTCAGTCCAATTTCTCCCTGTACCTGTCAAAGACAGGCACCAGCTGCTGGAGCAGAGCCAGGACTGCCCTCAAGTTTCTGAGTTGCTTTTCCTTTCCTCTCTTCTTTGGTCATAACTGGGTTTTTTATCTCACACTGGGAGAGGGTTTGATGGAAACAAGGACAGTCTTTTCTTATGGGATTTCTAGAGCTTCCTTTTCTGCCTAGGTCTGGAGGAACGCGAGTATGGCTCCTCCAGGGATAGCCCATTTGAACACAAGGAGCGCATTAGCCCCTAAAGAAATTAAGTAGTTAAGTCTGGTTTTGCTGCTCAGAAACGAAATGAATTATAGGCTGAGATTTACAACTGTTATTTTTGTAAGTCTGCCATTCTCCAGAGGAATTATCCGCAGAGGGTGACCAGGTGATGCTATCAGAAAAGAAAAAAAGAGAGAGGTAGCAGAGAAAAAGGCAGGAAATCAGGGCCTGCTGAGGAAAAGAGAAAAAAAAAAAAAAAAAGAGGAAGATGCAGAAAAAGAGACCTTCCAGAGGAAGGCACGTATTCATGAAGCACTGAGATAGTGTAGACTAATTCTCCATTTATGCCTAGACCTGGGCAGGGAGCCCTGGCACGAGGTACCTGCTTGACCTTCAGGCAGGCAACACTGCACTTAGTAAACAAGCCTGTACGGTACAACCAAGTTCACCCTCATGCTGAATAAGCTTCTGCAGGCATTTTCCAACAAAACATACTAGAATCTGGGTGGTAAAACCAGGACTTTTGTTTTATATCTTCTATCAAAGCAAGCAGCACAAATTCCCTATCACCTCCCTGGGGCACTAAGAACCTAATTGACTTCAGCAGGGAAAAAACAATGCCACTCTGTGTGGTGCAACACCCATCAGCAAACTCTGAGCATAAAATGGTCAATCTAGACTCAGAGATGCTCTGGCAGGCAAGGACCATCTGTTTGCTCTATACTTGTCTATTGTCCAGCTTGCTGGAGTCCTGGTCTACAATGAGCACTTAAGCATATAGTAATAATAAAGTAGTAGCATCCATTACTGTATAATTGATACTGCTTTGTGGAGCAACTAGCCCCTTTGGGTATGGCTAAGAAGAGGCAAGCACACCAGAAGTATCACTTCCTTCAGTTCCCTGGATTTTTCTTGGAGCTATCCCATCCAAATGCTCTGCAGTTCAATTTTATTTAGCTGCTGAATTAAAAATGAAAACTCATTTGCTTGGAATTCTGCTTCTCTTAAGTTAGTTGGCTGCAGTTCAGTTCTTCGGGCTTGGGGTTTTACAGTCTGATCCAAATCCCAGAGAAGTCACTGAAAATTGCTCCACTGATTTTAATGAGTCAAATGACTGTGTGAGGAGTAAGCTATCATCTCTTAAGGCTTTTTTTTTATTATTTCCTTTTCATGCTTTGAAGCACTTGCAGGTGTATCTCACAGACGCTGGATGTAAATCACAGTAGGAAGAGTGGGCTGTGTGAGCACAATTGCTCCCTGTTGCATAACCTAGGAGATGCAGGTTATATCAGGCGATACTAACAGGGTAAGGACTACAGCTCTTTTCACTCCCCACTATTTCTGCCTCTGGAAATATTTACAGACCACCCAAAGATGCCTCTGTGCCCTGCAGAATATTTTCCTTCGGTTCCTTTGTGACTGCGAAGATAAGAGCTTCCTAACCTCTGGGCATAATTTATGGCAGAAATAAATAGCAGGATGATAGAACAGCTCTAAAGTAAATTATTGAAAATGTTCACTTGCCAGTTCTCCAGAGAAAGCAGGCAGGTGGGCGAGCCAGAATCAAGTCAGACTAAAAGCTGTAGAGGAATAGAGTAGTTTCTTCTAGTCATAAAGGAACAAAAAGTGTTCGCAGCACCTGCAGGTTCCTTCCTCTCTAGAAGGATGCCAGAAGGTTGGACAAAATATTGAATAGATAATGGAACAGCCTGTAGTCAAATTTGCACTTGGGCAAAATATATAAAAGGACATATAATATTCTACATTGCTATCAAGCTAAATGCCTGGACAACCTGCCAACAAGAAGCACATCTATTTGCTGAATCACTATGTGTGACAGATGGGCAAAGTAACAGAGTACATGCAAGACATGGGAAAGGCTGGATGGGTCTCTTACGCATCAGTAGGGCTCCAGAGAATCGGCTCAGTGAGTCTTGCTGCTTAATGTGCAAATTCAAGGGTCTAAATTCTGGGAAGAATGAGGTAATTCAAATGCTCTATGAGCATATTTGCAAAGAGAATGATGTAATGCACAAACAGCCCATGTTGTTCTTGAAAGGAACCTTCCTTAAAGGTCACTCTCAGGCTATATGGGAGCTGCAAAAGGGCATATCTCTTCTGCATCTGCTTTAGTCACTTTCACAGCTGTATCAGGGGCCTTGAAGACAGCGCCCAGCCAAAATTCTGGTCCCTTACTAAAACTCCACTTTCTAGGGATTTGCGCAGGAGCATTCCTGATAGGGAACCAACTCCTCCCCAGAGCAAGAGCAGTAGGGGTAAGTCAAGCTCTGTCAATGGTAAAGCAAGGGATGATGATAACACAAAGGACCCTGTATCCTAAAAAGTGATTAAAACAACCGCAGTCCCATGCTAAAGGAAAGGTATCAACGCTGCAGTTCTATGGTGCATACATACCATCGTGCTTACCCGAGGCCTTGAAACAAAGCAAAATCATAAAGCAAATCTGGGAGTGTCTAGCACTGAGTTGTCTGACTGGCGATCTGTGGGCTGGGATCAGGCCTTGACATTTTCCTTTGAACACCGTCTTGGCAACAGAAGAGCAAGGGAAAGGTGATTAAGGAAGCCCTTGAAGGCCATTTGTTAGTACATTCCTGCAGACTCTAGCCACAGGCTCTGCAATTGCTTTTGTGTCCAGCTAGGAGAGGGAGGATAGACTGAAGATTGCTTCTGACTGCCTGCAGGTCATCACAGCTTCCACAAGGCATGTGAGAGAAGACAGTACTGGCTTTGGGTCCTTTAGCACTGAAAAAACTGGATAGCTTGGTAACAACCTGACAAACTGTTCTAGGGAAAACACAGAGAACAAAGAGTGCATAGGAGGATCATCTGCTTTTAGAAGAGCAGCCAGTGGGCATGAGAGATTCAGATCCTGGGCTTTATAAGGACCTGCTATAACTGACACAGATCAGGACAATTCTTGGGAGGGTCACTGGAGCTCTCAGATCCCCTTCGAATCTGGGAAGTGTGACAGTGGTTTAATTCCCTTTGCCTCAGCCCCAAGAGTGACTCGTGACATGGAGCACTCAGCACACTCAGCTGAAAGTCTGTTCCTGTGCCTGAACAAGCAGCTGCCTATAGCCCGTGTGTCCTACATTACACCCAAAATGTGTACAGAGCCTGAAGTATCTGACTTGACCTTAGAGTACCCTCAACCTGAGAAGCCAGGCCAACACCCATCAGTAATGTAACTTGAATTCTAAGCTCTGGTGCTGCAGAGATGCATTGTTGTATGATTAATGAATGCCATTAAACCAAAGAGCCTCTTCAGCCAGCAGTGAAAACTCAAGAGAAATACCAGACAGTCAGCCACAGTCAAGGGGGCTGAACCGAAAAAAAATTAAAAAAATGCTTGTGGTTTAAGAAAACTGACTTTCAGTCTCCTTTTGAGATTGCTCCATTCTAAATTGTTAATCCACATTGATGCACTTTAAGAAGTTGGTAGGGCTGCCCCGTGCCAGTGCGTCTCTCCAGGCGGGAGGAACACTGTGAGTCCCAGTAAAGACAGGGCATGAGAGAGGAGCCAGTCAACACTGGTGCTACCCTGACTCCTGTTCATGGTGGGAAAGCCAAGCCTGGACATTTTGCCAATGCTACCTCAGGTTCTTTCAGGTGTAACTGATCCAACAGAGATGTTGATACAAAGAAGAGGAAGGTAGCACACAGCCGGTAATAACTTCAGCTGTGTTAGTATACCTGCTCCACTGCTGACGGAATCCTACACAGGCAGGGATTTGCAGTAAGTGAGCCAAGCAAAGTTAGCCTCTACTTGTGATCAAAATGCACTTCAGTTAGCTCACCCGATGCAAACACTGGTGATTATTTGGAGTTTTACAATGCAAATAACCTGATCACTGGTCACAGATGCTTGAGACAAGACTATACTTGAATATAGACTACTATATAAGCCACTTGGGCACAGCACAGAGCAAAGTGAAAATTGTGCTTGTTAAGCAATTAAAATTCCAGTTACTTCTGAGTTTGGACCCTTTTTTCTGGTTTAGTGTTTGATGATTTCTCAAGCTATGTGAGAGGCCAGCTGTTCACACCAGGGAGAATCCAGAGCCAGGAAGATTGTGGCAGACAGAAGAGACTGAGGAGGGGGCAGAAACGCAGCTAAAAGTGCCAGGAACCTGGAGAAATGCAGGTAGCAGAACTGTGTGAGGAGGGTGCACCCCTAAGCAGTCAGGATTGCAGATGCCTCTATCCCTCACTGCCACATGGATGGTTTTAAAGCAGAGCCAGTTCCCATAGCAACAGCACCTGCCAGAGCTGCCAGCCTTCGGGATGCAGCTCCTGAAGAAGGTAAAGAGCAAAGCTGACCTCCTGCACTAACCCAGCCAGCAGCACAAAGCCCTGTCCCAGGCCAGCTGCGCGGCTTCCAGGCCAATGCTTTCCCCATAAGCAGGAAGGCCAAGAGCTCTTCACCTGAGCCCCCAGTGAAATCTGGATCAACTGAACAGCAGCTCCTGGTTTGAAGCAGTACCCCCGCTGATTGTTGGACTTGCAGGAAGTGAAGAGATACTGAGCTGAACTTCATGGTGTTGGGGGATGGATCAGAGGACAGGGCAACATGCCAAGGCATCCTCAGCAGAAGGGAACAGAGGGATCCCCACTTTCTGACATATCATCAGACAAGTGCTTTTCCTTCCCATTGCACCTGCCTTCTGGCTTGTTTTTTTACCTACTACTGCTTCTCTGCTGTTGATTTTTGTTCTTGCCCTCCCTCCAGTGCTCTGGCAAAATCTTCAGCTTTGTAGTCATGATGCCAATGAAAACTGATGTTTACCAGCTCTTGTAGGGTTCCTTTTCTTGCTTGCACAGTTCATACTTTCTCCCGAGGAGAAAAAAGTCGTGGAAGTGGGAGGCTGCCATTAGCGGTATTCAATGTCAGACACCTGGGAAAGCTGACACTGAAAGAAGTGATGGAGGCAGAAACCTCTTACACACAATGCTACCCAGCCCCAGGCTGGCAGCCTTGGTAGAAAGGCCAGGGGCCAAAGACTGGTGTGTCTCATGTCATGAGGGCTTCTTCTAGAGCTGGGCTGAAATAGACCGCAATGGCTGAGTGCACACTCTCACCTTTGTCTGCTTCTGCTTCTTCTCTGATGTCCTCTTATCTGGGCTGCGAATCTCACATCTTTCACCAGAATAGAATTCATCTTACATTGAATACAAGGAATAAAAAATATACAAAAGTTGTCAGGCTCTGATAAATAAACATTTTCAGGAACAATTTCATCTTACTGACTGTGGAAATGTGTGACAGATCTGAGCTCAGGCAAATCAAGCGGACTGCTCATTCCGATATTGTGAGAGAAAGCAGCAGCAGCCAGAGAAATGGAAAGATCGACAGTTAATTGGAAATGTTACATCTGCTGTTTATGCAAAAGGCATAAATATTTATATCCTGAAGGCTGACTTTTGGGTTCGCTCCTCAGCAGGAAGAGATTTACATTTTGAATAAAGACTTTTTTCTTTCTCCTTCTCAGTAAACGTGAGCAGTTTATTATTCCTTTAAACAGGAATCCTTAGCCAAGTCTTCCAGTCCTGTTAGTTACATGCTTGCAGATTCCCTCGGCTTCAACAGAAATTACAGGTGTGTGCAGACTGCAGCATCCGTCTCCCTTTTTTACAGACAGAAAGAGAGGAGTGAGACTGAGACAAAGGGGCAGGAACTGTGATCACAAAATGAGAAGGCAGAAAATACACTGACAATTCAAAGGCACCTGAGGTGCTGAACTGCTTTTCTAAATCTGCTTTCAGTAAGAAAATAATGAAAGTCTGCACCTTGAAAAGCATGGAAAGATTTGATAATATTAGCTTTTGATACAGAGCAAGAAAAGAAATACTTGGGAAATTTAAGTACATCACTATATTGGATTAAGCTGCCCTCGCCACAGAGTGATGAGGGAACTGGCTAACAAAAGTAGTACACATGCAGTGATTCTAGAAATGCCAGGGAAATCTGCTGAAGTATGGCATATTACAAACAACAACAGAAAGTGTGTTACCCTACAAACCATCTTGTGCCCTGTCTGGTCTCCACATCTCCTACTTCTCTTCACCTTTTCTTGCCCCTGTACTTACTGAGCCAGGCTTTGTCTCTTTGTCTCCCTGTCCTGTCCCATACTGCTGTGCCAACTGTGATGCCCCCAGATTGCCCACCCTTATATCTTGTGGTCTGCCGTCCTGCTCCCCTCTGTCCTCTCATCTCTGCCTGCTTCCATTCTTGTGCCCTGACTCAGGCTTCACCTGCTCTTCTGCTCACCTTCTCACTGCTTTTCATTTTACAACACATAATCAGCTCCAGCATCTGCCCTTTTCCCTATCATTTCCCACTTTGAGGCTCTCCTGCCTCACCTTCCCCTATTAATCCATCTATTCCCATCAGCTTCTCCCTCCATATGCTGTCTGCTCTTCTGCCACTTCCTGTCTCAGTTTTGTGTTTGCCCTGTTACATTCTCAGGAGACCCCAAATCCACACATCTCCATGTGGCTGCTGAAGCTGTTTATCTTCCTCTCTTCCACAGCATCATTCATTTCTTATTTTAATCATTCTCTCTGATTAACTGCAGTATTAAAGCTAAAAAAAGAATTACAGATAAGCAGTAACAAAACACCCCGATGAGACGTAGTATGTTATGGATTCCTCTCTTTAGAACTTATCAAACACAAGATCCCCGAAGGCCAGCGCGCAGGTCACAGTACAGCTCACAGTACAGCTAAGCATCCAGCCAGTGCTTGAGAATCTGAGACTTAAGCCTGGGACATCACAAACAGTGCATCCTACCCCCTCTTTAATGATAAAAACTATGCTTCTTGAAAGTACTAAACAGTCTGCAAAGGTACAATCTCATTATTTAAAGGCACTTGTATGGAGAATGGTTAGCTTTATAGAAGGAGAGCCTGCTGCGAACAAGAGGGATACCTGACTGGGGTACTGATTTGTGCCTCCATGGTGCAGAGTTGTCAATGCAGAGCATTCACATTCCCACAGGGTCAGCAGACCCGGCCAAAGGTGTGGTGGAGTTTTACTTTCACCTCCTTTCTAGCAATGACTGGATCACTTCCAATGACTTCTCCCTTGTCTCTCAAAAATGTAAAAGAGGAAAGCACTGAGATCATGAGAGGGTGTTTTTGCATTCTCCTCTGGTGTGCCCCTTGTTTCTGAGGCCCTAGAATTTCAAAGCAAGATTTTATTTTAGTTTAAGGGAATTTTTGTGTGTGTTTTAAAATGGTTTGTCCTCTGGGACTATTTTTCCTGGCTCCCATCGTTTCTGTTTCCATAGCAACTACATCTGGCTCAGATGTGCTGTTGCCATGGCAACTGTCTGGTCCTCCTTTCAAACTATGCAGTGAAACAGGAATGATATTTGCATCCCCAATGCTGTATGGAACAAATCTCTTTCACCACTCATGGGGAAGACATAAGCCAACTGTATAAAATCAGCACAAAATCCAATCTAAATCCTCTTGGAGAGGGTTTTAGACAGCTGGTGATATGAGAGCACTGCAAAGAAATTGGGCTTTTCCATTCATGGGCTTAGGGGGGGACTGGCACTTGACTGGCATTTTCAAAGTCTGTTCTGAGTAAAGCAGTATGCTTGGAAATACCCACATGGGAAGAACACAGAATTTACCAGGAACAGCTAATTCATGTAAAAGCTATCACATCTTGATTTCTGTAAGATCTTAAGATAAATTATTATGTGTTAAGAAACACGCAGTTAAATATACCGAGGTATTTCATCCTAAACAAAAAATCAAAGCTTGCATTACTCATGATATGGCCAATGTAAGATGCCTGGGTCCCTCTTAGATGTATACTGGTACAGATTCATAGAATCATCACGCTTTCCTTTAATTGTCCATCTCATCTCTCCCTTTCTGCATGCGTACACCCTCATATATTGTGGAGGAGGTGCCATGTAGATGCCTAACTCTGCCTGCTCATCACAAGACATGGTACCAGAGGTGCACTTCTTTTCTGTGACATTGGGAAAAAAAGTGACAATGGTATAATTTATTGTGTGGGATGTTTAAGGGCTTTAATCTTGAATTTTAACTTTCTCACACATCTACATGTGCCTGACTGCTTTATTCTTTGTCTTTTTCTTTGTTTTTCTTTTTTTCTATCTTGTTGTTACTGCTGGGACAAATTGGGAAAATAGACAAAGACAGGCCTCTCTGCAAGGCTCTGCTGGTTCTGTCCTCTTCACTTGTCTTCCGTAGCTTCCCCAAGGATTATGATGTTCATAACAGGTAACAAAAACAACTGTGCAATGGAGCACTGTGGGGAAAATGGGTATATTTCCCTGGGGAAGCAAGGAATTGCACCTCTTTTATACCACCAGCAGCTGTCCCTGCACTGTCCTGGGTTTTGTCATACTGCTGGGCTGACTGATCTCCTGGAGGGGTGCAGTTCAATCTGAATGTTTTGCTTTGCAGATGGGTACTGCCTCACTTGCAACAGTCACAGTCTGAAAGACTGAATTCCTGAACTATTTTATGGCTTTGAGGTGAGGTGATACCTTTTGCATCTTTCCCATCAGCAAAGACCATTTAAAACCAGTGCTATTAGTGGAAAGGAGTAGGAAGGAGCAGGAATAAGTAAAGAGCAAAAATCACCAGAGGCTCCAGGCAGCTCCTGCTTATTATTTATCTGCAGTGTTCAAGCCTAGTCTCTCTTAAGGCACAGGGCATATACAGTACACCTTATTTTTTAACCATTTTACCCTACAATGCTCCATCCACTTCCACTGTTGTCTCCAGGACTTACTTGGTCCCATTCACCAACAGAACATTGTAGACAGTCACAAATAAATCTAATCTACCACCCGATTTCAGAGAAAGACCATTACTTTACTAGGCAGATGAGACACGTAAACTTGCCCAAATGCAGCTGGTTTAAATGAACACAAGGACTGGAACTCAGGAGGCCACCAGCTTAGCCATCAAATCCCTTCACTGGTACCCTGGTGCCTTATCCCTTGTCACTTCATTTTGTGCTCAGAGTTTTTAAGCAGTAACACACCTCTGACATCCAAATGCAGTAAAAGCCTTAATGTGTAAAGAACAGATCAAAATTAATTTCTGGATAAGATGCTAAGTTCTGTGTGGCTTTCCTTTCTTATTTTGGAGATACTCAACAAAACTCACTTTTCGCTTCAAGAATGATGGAATCAATATGCTATGCCATCATTTATGTTGTAAGGAGGACCATAATACAGCACTCCTTCAATTACAGAAGATGGAATCAATACATTTCACCTCCATTTATGTGGTTCAGGTCTAAGTCAGCATGGCCCACCCTTTATTTATTGGGGTGGCCTCAATTCAGCTCACTTTCATTTAATGGGGAGGAACTAATATGTCTTGCTTTCACTTATGGGGGGTGGGAAGGAGAGAATCAATACAGCCAACATCATTTATTGGGGAGGGATCTATAGATCTCACCTTGATTTACTGGGGAGATCAATATCTTAACCTTCATTAAAGTGGGTGGTATGTTGGACTGAATAAGGTTCATCTGCTTTTAGAATTGACAGAGTATGGCTCTCCATGTATGTGGAGATGATTCAGCACAGCCTTTGTATATAAGGCTTGCACACCATATGGTTCACCAGCTAACATGGAGATGCATGGAGTTCAGCTCAACATCAGGTCTGGAAAGACAGGGCAGCTTCAAAACACAGGGATTGTGAACTCTGCATGATAGAGTTTCCTGACTCAGAAGCTTGTCTGTGCTTTCCCACTTAGGAGAGAAGTAGATTCAATTTGACTTTATATTTAAGTGCGTGGAAGCCTGGATTCAGTGTAATACATCTTCCTTTACAGGAGATGGTTTCAAGATAGTTCTTCATTTATGCAGAGATAGATTTGGTGGTGTTCTCCCTCCCTCCCTCATTTACAAAAGCTGGGTTCACCGTTCCTCATCGAGCTTTACAAGGAGCTAATATGAACTGTAAATTAACTGTAGGAGTAGAGAAAAAGGTATGATGTATTCCATGACCACAACATTGTGGCAGCCTATCTGAATGTCTGTGAAGGAAGTGCTTCTTTATAGCTCCTCTGAGCTCAGTGATGCAGGGATCCCAAGCAACTGGGATCTCATGCAGTACCAGTCCGCTACTGGTATGATTTTTCTTTGCAGCTTCACACAGTCTGCAGAAATGGCTGATCTCACTGCATTTCAGAGCTGCTAATTCAGGCCTTTATTGTCTTTGTCTCCAAAAGACACTAATCATCATCCTTCAGATCATCCTCCCTCACAAGAGCTCAAAGCCCAGCTGAAAAGAGTGCAACCTGTCCTCTGATCACCTATTAAACATCTACCTCCCAAGAACCCTTTGCAGTGCTGTGGACACCACAGCAGGGAGCCTTTCATATTGAGGCTACTGATTTGATAGGAGCTCCAATTATCAGTGACCAGAAGTAAATGCTGGTTGATACAGCCAGGGAGGGTGCATGATATGAGTTGGGGGGCACCACTACAATTCCTGGAGGAGATGTCAGAACAATTTAGGAAAAAATACCAACCCAAGTGCCCACCTTGCTGGGTTTCTCAGCAGGGAGCCTATGGACTGAAAGGACCCCAGAGATTGAACTGCCCTGTCACTTCTCATTATGTGCAATAGCTGCACAGCATACAAGCACCTGCAGCGCCCATTTCAAGGTGAAAAGATAAAAAGCAAATAGAGGGCACTTTAATATCACCATAGAAATACACTGTATTGAGAACATGGCAACCCCTGCTGGCCTTTCCTTTTTCCTGAGCACCAAGAGGAAATGGGCAAACGTGAGGTGGGGAACCAAAAGCAGACTGGTTGTGACTTAGACTCGCTGCTTCTTTTGGCTGATGAAAGGCTGCAGCAGATTTCTAGGAGGCAGAAGGTAGAATGTGCCTTTTCCATCCCTGAAGTAGCAGGCAGTTTATTTTCATCTCTGCATTGCATGAGCATCGCTGCTTCTCCATGCTTGTAGTGCTGTACTTAAGACTGTGTGTGTCTCTATATGCAACAGGGCTTTTCACAGTCTGCCCTTTTATATGATCCTGGGTTTGCAAGGTAGGCAGGCTGGATGTGAGAATGCCTGTTTGCATGCAAAGGGTATTTCCACTACAAATAGGAAAATTCCACAAAGAGTTTCTTTCTCTTCCAAGGCTGTCATGTCCCCTACACTATTGGCCTCCAAGACCCTACCTCTTCACTTTTTCTGGTTTTTTTTGATCCAAAATTTAACATCAATGTTTCTGAATCTCCCTTGCTTTACGTCCTAGTGTCCTGGCTTTGTCCCCTACCTTCCTTCTATTTCTCCCTGGAGCCTTTCTTTAAGATGCCTTTCCCTAGACCAGCAGGTAAGCTTCTCTGTATTGTCAAAAACTATGAATATCCTCCAGTTACCTCCATAAACATATGTAATTTTGTATTTTATCTCTTGCTAGTCTAATACAGCAAAAATTAGAGAAAGAGTCATTCAGTAGATCAGCCTTTTTTTCTTAAAGCTTTCTGAGAAATCTTCAGCAGCTATGGGTGACTGTGTGAGTTCTGCTGCTACTGAATTCTTGAGGCACACAATACAGCCAGAGTCTCCCATCACTACTCGGATGAACTCATGGGCTGTGATTTGGAAAAGGACCAGACATATGGAGGGGATCCAACAGGCTACCTCAGAAATTATTGCAAATTCCATCCAGAAGTGGTATAAAGCAAGGAAAGGAATAAGAATACCCTCCTTAGGGCAGAAGTGTGCCTTAATTACAGAATGCAAGAGACCACACGGTATGATGATGGGCTTCTTAGAATAATCAGAATTAATATCCAGCTCTTACATGCTGCTTTTTGTTAGAAGATTTCAAAGTGCTTCACCAGTGGCACAAAAATGATGATGCTTGGCCAAAACCAGCCAGTGGCAGGACCACAAATGGAAACCAGCTGTCCCAAGCATCCTGGGAGAGTGTGCTAGCTCCTAGCCATACTTTCTCCCATAAAAGGAATTAGAAATTAGTTCAGCTTCTTGCACACACCAACTGTAGATAAGCAGAAGGGCAGGTATGAATTCTTTTAGGGGTCACCTTCATAAAAAAAAATCTGTTTTCTGTAGTTCTACAAACCCTTCTCCCAGGCGTGGGTGGTAAAAGCTGAATGGCAGAGCTGCTCAGGGTATGTTCTCCCCTTGTGTTTCTGCCTCAGTCTGCCATAGCAGCCACTGCAGATTGGGCGCAGCTTAGAGCAAGCCTAACCTGCACAGGGAATAAAACCTACTGCCACTCACTTCTAACTTAAAGCAACACCAACTCCTCTTCTTTGTCTTGGTGTGAGCAGAGGAGCGATTTTGGTGCAGTGATTGAGAGGTGTTATTTTGTGATCTGCAATGTATTTTAACACCTTTTCAACGTGAGATGACCATGCAGGCTTTTTGCACTCTTTCCATATCTATTTGATTGTGCTTTCAGAAGCTGTAAACAGGGACACAATAACAGTCTTCCGTCTGCACGGACAGAGCCTTGCTCTGCATTATTCATACATTTCCTTCCTGTTTCACACTGTTATGTCAGTCCTCATTCAGGCAAAATTCATGTTATATGATTCACGCTCTCTTTCTCTATATGTATCTCTCTCTTTTTCTCTGTCTTTGAAATGGGAATGAGAGAAAAAATATTAAAAAAGAACCTGTGATTAGACTTCTCTTTCCCCTTTTCCTTCTTGCCTCACTCAGACTCCAATTCGCAACGACATCTATATCTGGTCTCTTGATTTCAGTGTGTCTGACACAGAAGAAAATGGAGGCATAAGAGCCATCATTGTTAAAAAGTCACATCAGTGTTGTCCTGTTATACACTGATTAATCGTAATTTTTGAGATTAAAGAAGAAAACCCTCCATCTGTGTATCCTCTTTGCCCCTGCCAGAGATCTGTACAGTCTTTTCTTTCTCCTCTCCCTGCCCTGCCTTCAGAGCATTTGCTCTGAGAAGCTTCCACACCTATCTTAGGAGCATCCAAAGGGTATTAGTAGCAATTGCTCCAGGGCTTTTCACTTGCTGGTGCTGTGCAGTTCTGCCTTACTACTTTCATTACTTGGTATTCATATGGGATTAATAGAAGGGCCAGCAGGAAGGCATGACTTGTGGCATTGTGTATACAGGGATGAATCCCAGCTTTGTGGTTAGTCTTTTTCAACTTGCATATGATGCAGCTGAATGCCTTAACCCACAGTTGCCTGACTGTAACTCTCTAATGTTACATCAAGAGATGACTGAGGTGCTGATGACAGGTTGAAGGAAGCAATCAAGGAGAATGGCAGGGCTGGCATGAGTCTGTCTGATTGCTGGGGACTATCTTCACTACACATTAGTTTGCCCCACAGGAAAGCTATCAAAGCCCAGGATGATTTTAGATTACCATATGTGCCAGAGTCCAAGAGTGCATTTTGCTATCTTAATGTGACTAAAAGGTTGCAACCATTCCTTTTGGAGGAGAAATCCCTACTGTCATCTGTGAATTATGGTATGCTCAACGTGCTCTAAAGCACTGCATCAGGAGATACCCTCTAAATGCACTAAGAAACTGAAACTACTGCAGAATGCAGATGACTGCCAGCTAAATAGACTTTCTCACTGGGAACTACCGCTGCTCGCCAAACTGCAGTGGGTGGCCATTGCTTTTCTTGCGGAATGTGAAATGTTTGTTTGGTTCAATAGAGCCCTGAGTAAGACCTGTCTAACTGAAAGGTATCTACCTCCCACTGAGATCCTGCAGCACATAGTCAGCAGAGGTACTTCCACTGATGCTCTGCCTGTACGGACAAGGGGGTTGAGTGGTCCTGGCACAGCAACCCCACAAAAGAGTCTTAGTTTAGGGATTTTTTTCTCCTTCTGATCCTGAAATCTATTTGTATTTTACATTTCATCTGTTGTATTTTAGGCTCTTCTACAAAAGTCACCTACTTTTCTGAAACTGTCCTGCTGGAACCAGCCAGTTTAGTCTGATTATCCTGTTACCTTTTCTCTGAAATTGGCCCACGTCAAAGGCTTACAGGGAAGGTGGAGAAATACTATTGAAGACAGATGGCTTGAGTAATAGAGATAGCAGTTTTCAATTACAGAGTTTTGTTTTGTGAAGACTTTGTAATGTTGCTGAGAAATTATCCTTTGTAAGGATTTTCGGTATATATACTTGTTATCTAGAAATGGAGCAGGTGTGGCTTTTTGCATTGAGAGAATTAGGGAATAAAGCAAGCAAAAAAGACTGATTTGGGTATTTTTTTCCTGATATTGATAATAAATTATCTTTCATCTTTCTCATATTCTTCCTGGTTAAAGCCTTTTGAAACAATGTGAACATTTCCTTTTGGTCTTTACTGTTTAGACACCTGTAAGCACATCATGGTGCTTTTCCACATTAGGCAATTTTTCTAGCAGCAGCAGCCAAAGGAAGCTGTCTGGTGCCAAGGAAGCTGTGTAATTGCGAAACTGTGAAGCAATACACACCAAGAGGAATGGGAATTGTTTTATCCCTTCACACACCAAGAAAAATGGGAATTGTTTTATCCCCTCCCAACCCTACCCCATTCTGTGCCAATTCATTTTCAGAGTGATGATTATGCTGACGGGTGGGTAAGCTCACTTGGACTTGCCCTTGCTGGACTTTATCAATTAGTCTTAATCTCCGTTGCTCCTGATGCACGTTTCTGAGTGGCTTCTTGGCCCAGTTCAGGTGTGAGATCCTCTTTTATTGGGTTAGGACCAGCTTCATGTTGGCCTTCAGGAATGGGTGGAATACTTTCCTGGCCGTCTCTGTGATCCCTACACCTGCCTGTTTCTTTGGGGTGAGGGGTGAACGCTGACATTTGTGATGCTTTGTCTTTCCTCTCCATCCCTTTTTTGCATTCAGAAGTCCTTTGGGGACTCAAATCCATCTTTCACACTGAGCAGCGATGCTGGGAAGGGGAGAGGAGGGACTGCAGCCTGATTTCCAGGGGGACTGCACCGCTCATCAAAGGGATTGTATCCAGGCAACCTCCTTCCCCTGCCTGAGACAAGCACACACAGCTGGACTTTGGAAAACTAAGAAGAAGCTACTGTAAAGAGTGGGCTACAGGGTGGGGGGGATATGGCAAAGGGGTGGAGGCCATGTTATTTTGAGCAGGTTATTTCTGCCCTGGCGTCAGTGTGACACTGAGCCTGGCTACAGTAGCCAATGGAGCAACCCAGCTGCTCCTTTCTGGGTCCCCATGGAGAGAAGGGAAAGGAAGCGGCTTGCTCATCCTCCCAAAAGACCAGGATGGGGAACAGCTTGTCCTGCCACTTGCAGGAGCTGTTCCCCAGCTCCTGCAGGAGGAGGAGGAGAAAGCACTGTAACCATGCCTCCTGGGGCATGGTGAGGAGAAATCCTGTCCTGTTTGGAAAGCTCAAATCCTGCACATGTTAAGGGCCAGAACCATAAATGTACGGACAGGCACACTGGCAATCACATGCAGAGATGCCATGAGCCCTTGGAGCACCCCATGCTCAGATCCTCCAGCACTTCAGGAGTTAGCTACATTGTTTTCTACCAGCACCAGGTGCAGGTGACTTTTATATCCTGCACTCCTGCTTTGACCAAGATTCTAGGATTTGTGCCCAGCTTCATACCTTATCTGGTGCTTTACCAGCCAGGAGCTGGGGCAGGCTGTCGTCAGCTCTGCAAAACACAGGAGAAGCCTCTCCACGCTGGCTGTCTTGACTCTGTCCCTAAGTCCTGTCTTGCTCCAGGACACAGCACCCTCATGTTGGCCAACTGTTTACCCTTTACTGGCAACTCCCATGTGATGGGAAGGTAAGACATGTACTCTCTAAGTGGAGCTGCCTTTGTGCCTTCTCCTGACACCTGTAGGATGTGTGCCTGGCTTTGAGGCGTAAGGATTCCTCAGGGGAAGAGGAAGCCCATGGCGCTTTGGCGAGAGATCCTCCAGGCTTGCAATCTGAGGGCAATAAAATTGCTCTCCATTCCTGTTTCCTCTTTTTCTCAGTTATGCTCCAACAGTGCACATCATCCTCCTTCACCTCACTTAGTCCCCTTTGTATGCCACCACTCTCCTTATCCTATCTCCCCATCTCTTGCCCTACTCTTCCTTTACCCTCTCCTCTTCCCTCCTCTGTCTCCTTCACATGCTCTTTCAGATCTGAGCCCCATCACCCTGTCTGTATGGGCTGCCAAGCCTGCTTAATAGGCAGAGCTAGGCTAGGAGCAGCTCCTACCCACGGCTCAGGCATTTCCTGACCTTTCAAGTGCCCCTCTCGGAGGAGTACCTCAGTTGCCTGCCCTTTGACTTTTTTCAGTGCTTTCTAACCTGTGACTGAGTAGCTCGCAAAGTGCCATTTGC
>NW_015090839.1:4404219-4419273 GCF_001431845.1 Calidris pugnax | reverse complement strand
GGGGGAAGGGGAGGGGGCACTTGGAAAGAGCATTAAGGAGCTAAAAATAACCACGGGTCAACTCTGAATGAGCCTGAGGCGCTTCTCCTCCCCCAGCCCCCAGCTGATGCCGCAGTCAAAGAGAGGACAAGCAGCCATGAAGAATTCTCTCTGTCTTCAGCAGCAGCTCCTCTCCCTTCCCTCAGGGCATCCCTGCTGCCAGGACAGGGATTGCCACACTGCTATAGAAAGAGGAAAACAAAACAAATGAAAAGGAATCTGCCCCAAAATAACCCCTCTGCCTCCTGGCACCACGTCAACCACAGAAAGTTTTGTGAATCGGAGATGTTAGGCAGGAAAAGACCTATTAGTTCCCATCGACTCTCCGACCAGGGGGATGGGAGGAGAGGTTAGTGCCAGATTATCCCCTCCAGCCTATTTCAGTCAAGTATATTCAGATAGAAAATTCTCCTTAGACCCAATAGACAGAGACACAGCTCTCAACAGTCTCTGTTTTGAACACAGTAGCAGGGAGCTCTGTCATCCCTTCAGGGATCCATCCAGGTCTGATTTGGAATGGCACATAGGGATGAAGCGATGAAGATTACAAAGCACCATGACATAACATCTGGTGTTTGGTAAGATCTAACTAAGGAAATAAAAAGAAAGATAAAGACTCAATATTATTTTGATTGTCCTAACCCATGACTTGCATGAGTAACAGTTTCACCAGCTTGCATGGGCATTAAGGAGTAAGAAACACAAGCAGAGGCAGGTGTTTCTAACGTGGCTGGGAAAATGACAGTAGTACTACTAATTTAAACATGTTGCAAATAGTATTTTTAAAATAAACATTTAAGTGTAAAGATTGCAGAGGCCAGCACTCAAAAATAAAGAGGTGAGAAATGCATGTGCAGCCATCCAGTCTTTCACTCTCGTTTTCCTTCTCTCGGACCCCTACATATTCAGTACACCAGGTGTCCTGAAGTGTTCAGTGAACGAGGACATCATCAACCTTTCTTCCAGCCCAGTGAATTGAACCAAACTCAGATTTCAATGTCTAGTTTCACTCTGCAGTCTTCTTATAGCCTGAGTTTATGGACAAAGGATTTAGTACTGTTAGAAGGCTTGATGTTTTTTCAAATGCGTGTACAACTAAAGACAGTGACGCACACCTTGCCAGCAGATTTCACAGCTGTAAGCTGACATATGAGAAATGTCAGTATGCAGATATAATGAATTCTGATCCAGATTCCATAGGAGAGTGTTCCTGTGATTGCATATGCTTTCCCCAGCTTCATCAGTGTTCCTGTGACCCTTCTGCTGTCACTCACCTACTTCCCCATCCTGCTGTCTTCTACACTGCTTTCTTGCCTGTCTCTGCCATCCAACTGCTGCTCCTCTCATGCTGTGAGAGAACTTAAGACAGGAACAAAAGGATACTAGCCAGGTGGGGAGGATGGAGGCACCCTCCATCATTATCATGAGAAGCATGATCACATGGATTTGCCATGTATGGTGCTACATGCTGAGATTCACTTCAAGATTCGGGGAGCTTTGTTTCTATAACTATTTATATTATAAAATGAAAATACATCAGTAGCTCTGCATTGGGCAGGGGAAGTGGGTGAGATCCTTACAATTTTTTGTGAATTCCCCTCCCCTTGACGGTAAAATGGGAAAGAATAAAAATTGCTACAAAACTGGCTACTTTCCTGTGTGCCGTCAGCCTGCTGAGCACTGTGCAGCCATGGAGGAAAACAGTTTCTGCACAGGAAGTTCAGACAAGCTGAGACTTCCCAGCTCTTAGAGTGAGGACATTCCCACTGTGTTCTCTGAACTCTTCCGTAATGGTCCTACTGACGCCTGTGCACATCCACTGATATGATGTAAAGGTGAGAGAAACTGGACCAAACACATGCAGGGATTTGTGAACAGATAACCCACCTAGTACTGTCTTCAGGCAGGACTGGGTTGTACAGAGCACAAAGAGACAAAATGGCCCAATAATCATGGTGAGGGAGAGAACAAGCTGTTCCGGTGAACAGGTCTAGAGAGGACTCAAGAGTCTCTCATCAAAAAGCTTCAGGAATAGTTCAGTTAACATTTGCCAGGAACGCTATCCTGTTAGGACCAAGGGGGTGAACGGAATAGTCTTCTAATCCTACATTCTGATCCTGTGGCCAACTTTACTAAACTCAGGCAGCAGTTTAAAAGATAGTCTGCAAGATGCTTTTACAAGATTCCTGAATTTATTTTCTCTTGAGTTTTAAAGACAGCCTTCTACCCTTAAGAAAGTACTGTTTGACATGGCTGGGGAAGTGCAGAGCTGAAGCCAAGCCTGTGAGAAAAACCCTACTCAGCAGCAACTTTATTTTCAATTCCCAGCACCTGAAACTGGAAGGCTGCCATTCCCCTCTGATCCCAGAGCACAAACCAGACCAGCCTTTTCCTACTGCAAACTCCATCAAGACACCACCCTTGCCTTTTTTCAGAAAGGCAACCTGAACTGTATCAATGAGCAGCACAGAAGTGTGACTCATTCTTTCTTTGTCATAGTCCCAAAAGCCACGATAGGACATGTTGACCCTGATGGCAGGAGACAGGAGAGGATGACCCAGAAGGTTATCCCAGAAAAGCCTTTCTTCCAGTCCTGTATTCCTTGCTCAGTGAAATTGAGAGAGAAACAATGTTTTCAATGTTGAAAGAGGATCAAGAGACTCGAATTTGTCCCTGCCTTGCCACTGACTGAGTGGGGTTTAATGTATCCCTTCTGTTACTTTACCTGTAACATCCAGGCAATAAAATGCACTAAACATACGGAAACTGTAGAATTCAAGAATGGATAATTGTGTATCTTAGGAACAAAGTATTCTTTATTACCACCAGCCTTTGTAAAGCACTTCAATTGCTCGGAAAGAAACATATGACACAAAGTTACCAGTACATATTATTAAATTATTAATTCATCCCACTATTCTATATGCCAGCATATTTATGATGTACCAGTTACTTTGGTTTCTAGGTTGAGAAATGCACAGTATTGAACTCAAATTAATGAAATCAAATACTTTACATACTTCTAATTAGAAATGCTACAAATGATTTTGAAAATGATATTGTTTACAAAACAACATATGGCTTGCCTTGTTCACAATCTTTTCAGTCCTGCAGTTGGTGATGTAGTTTGGGATCCCCAAGACAAAAGATGTTACATAAATACCAATATAAAAGTATTTCAACAGTTTCTCTCACCAACAAAAGCCCCAAGGCTTGCTGCATACTTAGCATAGTTGTTTATTTATTACTTTTACTATTTTTATTATCACTGTTTTAAAAAAGTCAAGTAATACAAGATATTAATTATGATTACAGATTCTCTGATGTATTTCCTTTAAGACGGGAATTGAATCCCAAACCTTCCAGTTTGCGTAAATTTCTACCTTATCCAACTTCCTCTCCAGTTTCAGCTGAATATAATCTGATACCTCCCTTCCTTAAAAGATGATTCAAGTGCTGCTATGTTCTATTAAATAATTGTCACATTTGGCCCTAAGAACGGCTGTATTTCAGCAGTAAGATAACCAATTTCTGTATTGTAATCATAAACATTTGGCATACTTCAAATGAAAATAGTTACCTAAAGAGTTACTTTTCAAATATTTGCACTTACTGATCCATATCCCTTCATTTCTTTCTAAGCTAGATCCCCTGGTCTAACTGGGAGGGAGAGTTATGGAACCCAAAAGTGGGTTTAAGCTACTTAAACACTTCAGTAATTCTTGGGCTAGCAGAGGGGCAGTTTAGCTCCCGGGCATTGTGCCAGTGGCATCGCCCACCCAGGACAGGGCAGAGCTAGGAGACTGGACCTGCAGATCTGAGTCTATATGGGCCAGAGGAAAAGACTTCATCCACGAAGCTAAGACTGGGAAGCACAGTTGTGGGATGAAAGGGCAGCAGTTGTAAGAACTGAAGATTTCTGAAGGCAGTTTTTAACCACTGGTTTGAGAATCAGCTGTGATTTCCACAGTCACGTCTACCAAACTGGACTGTACCACCTCCAGCACAGAAAAAGCCTCAGGGAGGTGATGAAAAGTTTAATTAATTAATGCTTGTAAAATGCTTTGAGACCCTCAGATGGAACACACCAGAGAAGTAGAAAGCTTAATTATTTTTACCATTGATATTATGGGGGGGTTAACTGCTTCTTATTGAGATACTATAGTCCTTTCATTGTTCTTGACTTGGATCTGCTCTGCATATGGTATTTGAGACTGAAGAACAGCTGGAGAGAAACGGTGAAATGATAAACTCAAGAATTTGGTTCGTAAAAACATCTTTTCAGGGATATTTGCTCAATGCAGTCGGACAACATTATGTCAGACCTGCCT
This sequence comes from Calidris pugnax, assembly GCF_001431845.1. Classification (NCBI taxonomy): domain Eukaryota; kingdom Metazoa; phylum Chordata; class Aves; order Charadriiformes; family Scolopacidae; genus Calidris; species Calidris pugnax. The sequence continues at coordinate 4,414,903 of NW_015090839.1, read as the reverse complement.
GTTAAACAGGAATTGGGAGCTATGCACAAGCACACCTTAAACAAGCCACTGAATTGTGCCTTTGTCTTCTGCCACGGCAGTTCTTTTCCCTTATTTCCCTTTATATGATTTTGCAATGGGAAATGTAGCTATTAGCTAAATAGCAGCAAAATATTCATACTGACATTATCAGAACTAACCCCTTGAATAAGCACAAGGAAATATTGGCTAGCTTAGCAGGAAAGGAAAACAAACTCCAAATCCTTTCACCTCCGTGTCACCAGGTCCAGCCCAGTCTAGATTGATAGTTGCAAAAATGCCATTTGACAGCTTTTTGGCACTCTGCAGAAAATGAACTGGGCAAGGGAAGGATGGAAAAATCTCAGCCCAAGTCCCACTGGGACAAGTATCAACACTACAAATGGCACTGCTTGCCAGCTCAGAAAAGAGGCCATTGCATTCCTCAGGCACATTATTTCCAGGAGGGCAGGAGGAATAATGTCAGAGCCATGTTAAAGAAACTTGCCTTGTCCTGCATGTACCTTTTAGACTCCAAAATTAACTGAGTGCCTTCCATCAGAAAAATGCCCACTTTAAAGAGCAGAGAGAGACAGTGGGTATTAGCCAGACAGGGAGAGTGTTATTTGCAGGCGGTTTCCTGAAAGTAGCTGCTTTATAGGAGTGTGTCTCCCAAAAGAAATGGGAATTACTACTAGTAGCAATCTGTCATAACTCAGCATTACTAAAATACTGCTGCACCCCAGCACTCTATCCATCCCTAGTTTGTTTGCTGCATGAAGCGTAGCTTATTTGGAATAAAAAAGGGCTAGACAGAGGAAGCCGACTCTCAAAGTTACAGTATCTTAGATATCCTTGTGTCCTTTGTATGACACCTGGGCACTACCTGTCTTTGACATATTTTTCCTTATGATAACCTAATGAGGTGCCCCTTCAAGTGTTCTTTCAAGTGCTGCAGGCAGCATGGATCTTGCTGCAGTTGTACATGTACCTCACATGAACAAGTCTGGATTTTTTAAATAACAATGTTTGGCATGGCCGTGAGTGAACCATGTGGTTCTGGTACTCTGAAGTAGGGGGGGGAAAAGAAGAGTAGCTGAAACTTTCTGTTCCCTCATATTCTGATGGCTGTGCTAGCTTGTGGCTGTGTCGACACAGTCACAAGGCCCATGTGAAGTATAATATCTCAAAGAGTAACAGTTACTATAGGGTATGTCACTACTTCTATTTCTGATGGCAATGCAGGACCAGCTCAGAACAATGCAAAGAAGCAGTACTGCTGGTATCACTCAAATGGATTGGGATACTTCTCTCCCAAAGGTGGAACTGGCTCTGGCAGCCAGATCCAAAGCATAACACTGAGAAAAGCAGAGCAGATTTGCCATGAACCAAGAATTCTAATAGTGGCATATCCTATCAGCATGTGGTCCAGCCCTTTTCTCCTCCTGTTCCATCCTGCCATCAGACAAGGGGATCACTGAGATCTGTTACTAAAAGAAAACAGAGGTAAGTGTTGTAAAATGATGGAACTAAAATCGAGGGTCTAAATTTGCAGTGAAGCTGCTCTGAACTTTATCACTTGTAATGAAGTGATAATCCACTTTCTGACATTGACTAGGAAGGTTAAATGAGTGAACAGAGAGAGAACACAGCTGATCTTTGTCCACAGTTCGTTATGGAATCCATATCTGATAAATTACGTGCATCACATGGGTTAGACAGCCCTGTTTTTTTTCTATACGGTGTAAGACCACAGCAGCAAGACCTCACTGAAGTTTCTTGGTACTCCACAAGTCCAAACACAAGCAATTCAGGTTTCACTATTTCCTTGCATCTATAGTGGTGTGAGTTCTGGATGAAATGGAGTTGCTCCTTGTAGGCTGACAGGATGGCAAAATTCACAGGTTAACGTTTTGAAGCTCAGTCACAGCAGCAATAGCCAGGCCTAACCAAAGTGCTGTCTAACCATCGCCATGTCAGAAGGGGCAGAAGGAAGGCCCCAGCCACATTCCTTGACAGGAGAACAGGAGCACCTGGATGGGCACAGCTCCTCCACTGCCACATCGATGTTCAGGTGTACAACCCTGACCCAAGCCAAACTACAGTTAGACCCTTTTATTAGATGAAGAATTGAAGAAAGGAGGGAGAGAGACTCAGATTCAAAAGCTATTTAGACACTTAATGATGCAGATAGATGCCAGCTGGTATTTTCAGAAAATGCTGTTTGGCAGCTAAGAGATCAGTAAAAATCTGCCCTAAATCAGCCTACAACCAAACAGAAAATTGCAGGGATTGCTAGGTGAGATCACGGTAGGAACAGCAAGTTGCTGAGTGTCAGCTGCTCCATGGGAAGCACCTCAGTGCACACTCCTCTCCTCTGGTAAGTGTGAGGTAGTGTGAGGCAGCTTGTCCATCAACGAAAGGGGAATGAACTGTCTCAAGTTTAGTGCAGCATAAAGGAGTGTAAATGGATATGGCACTGCTAGTCTCTGGATACAAAGACGATTTACAAGCAGGGCATTACAGTTCCTAGAAAGAAACCCAACAAACTCAGAAAATAAAACATTCTGACCTACTTTCACCTCCATTAACCTACTCCTTCCTTAAAAGCTTAAGTAGATACATTCACTTGTTGCTAGGCTCTCAGCAGCAGGATTTGAAGTCCAGGGATTCCAGTTACACTCAGCAAAGGAGCGTGTTGTGGTGCCCTGGATACAAAGACCACATCTCTCACCCCCACCCTGGCAAACAGGAGGACTGATAGCTTGAATGCTTCTGCTGCTCTCAGTTGAGCTCAACTTTTGTGAAGGCCTGTAAGCAGAGAGATGGGTCTCTGAGCACCCTGAACAAAGCCCACTAAACCTTCACGGGTCACAGCTAGGGCTTTCAGAGCTGCGGGCACCATTGAACTTTGGCTAAATCAGACTGACCAGCTCATCAGGAATGAAGATGATAATATGGTAGTGTCCGACTTACCAGGGAGATCAATATGCAGTGGATGAAGGTGAGACTAAAAAAGCAGATGTACTTGACCTCTCTTCCAGGGTCCTCTGAGTACTTTCAACTCACACCCTGTCCGAGAGCACTGGTGACCTGGCCTCGAAGACGGGAAGGCAAGAGGAGATGCACAGGATTTTAACAACAAAGTGTGTTTTTAGTTCCACTAGAGCTGAATCCAGGAAATGTCATTGTTCACAGCGTGGGCCATGACCCCTGCAGCCTGCTTTGGAGGCAGTGACCTCTGCCAAACGGTGACAGAACTCAGCTCTTAGGTTCAGCTTAATCCTGACCTGCAGCTCCACCTTTTAGCCCCCAGCTTCCCAAATCGCTTTGACAAGACACTGAACTCCTGACCTACAGAATCCCCTTTTATTCCAGTCCTTATCCCCCTCTGTCTCCGTCCATCATTTCATTGCTCTGAGCTCTGCCAAAGCCGCTCACTCTGGATCTGTGATACCCTTCTTATTCTAATATTGAATATTAATGTTAGCAACGCCATTCTCACCAGTAAACTCCTCTTTCTCACCAGTAAACTCTCTCTTTCCTCCACTGCCAACAGTCTTCAACCCTGACAATATCTGATTTTGTTAGCTACACTGATCAGTTAAAGTACACCCCTCCCAATCTAAAGCGCCTCCGCTACTGCAATTCAGGGCTCGCCCTTCCTCCAGCTGTGTTGATGCACCTCCCTCCTAAGAGGCTTTCAGCATACTTTATTCATAACGGCTACAGCCTGCAAAGATGCTGAAACAGGAAGCCAAATGACTGCTGTGCGACCTTGGGAATGCAAATTCCATGTGTTTGCGAAGTCAAAGCAAGCCATTTCCTTCCCCATTCCCTCCTCCCTCTGCAGGCGTGCAAGCCACAGCTAATGGGAAAACACACAGGCACACACAAAGCTTTGTCGATGCTAATTGCCAGGAGCTGAGGCCCAGTCATCCTGTTGACTAATTTGTCAGCCGCTGCTGACTCAGCAATCTGGGGGGACAGTTTCTCTCAAGCACTCAAGTGCATTGGGAAGTAAATGGCTCTTATTGTTCTTTCCTTCCCTTCGCTCCTGTGTCTGTATTTGTGGACAATTCCTGCCCTGGGCTTGACCTTGGCTGCAGCAGTGACTGGAGGGCTGGGATTGCCATGGCTGGTGGGCCTCTCATTAAACCCTAATGGAAAGAACAGCCTTAATGGTAGTAGGAGAGAGAGGGGGAAACGTGTGTTCTGATCTGAAAATAGCATTTGCACGAGCAGGCCGGGGCAGGGAGGAGAGGCCTGACCTGAATTACGTGTGTTGCGTGGGATAAAGACAAGTGAGATCAACAAACTAGGTGCTGTCTGGAACAAACGGCCCTAAACCTGCCTGAAATATGCAGGACTTCCTCGCTGAGCACTGCCTCTGCTGTTTGCTTATACAGCAGGTCTGGGCGTAAGCCCAGGTAAAAGTCCTCTGGTCAAAGGGAGAAACTGCTGCTGGTGAACTGCAGGTGAGACGGGAAGAGGCGCAGGCAACCCAGGGCTGATGCAGGAGGGCGCACACCTCCAGCCACTCCACGCAGAAACATGCAGTTCTGTACAGTCATGCAACAGGCATCCCACACCCTGACAGCATAAGGGCCGGTTCACGGGAGAAGTTACCTAAAAATGAGAGACAGGGAAAGCAGAGGAAGAGACAAAAGACAGGGCCCTGTGGAATTCCCGTTTCTCCCGATGGTTCATGGAGACCGGTGCCTCAAAGGGCACAGGTGGAACAGCCCATATAGCACACGCATGTCTACCCCGATGTGCAGCTCACAAATACATTTACATCCCCTCATTGCGTCCTATGCACAGTTCTACAGAGCACACACCTTCATGGGGGGAGAAACGCTGCCACATGCTAACAGATATCACATATGCACCCATTTGTACATGGGGCTCCTGTATGGGCATACTGGTGTGGTGTATCTCTGTCCCCAGCACACGCATTAGAGTGCCCAGCTCCACTCAGGGGCCTGACTCAGTCCGTCCCTGGCTAGTTCTGTCAGCTCTCTGAACCTTTGACATGGCTGATAGCAGCAGAGTGGAATCCTTTCTTGGAGCCTGGCAAGCAGAGCGTGTTTCTGCAGTCACTGCGGAGGGAGTGCTGTGCATGCATAATACTTGTTGGCAGAAAGGCACAGCCAGGGATTCTGTTGGAGTTTCGTCTGGAGCCGATTAAATAATTCATTATCAATAATATTGTGAATTTTGGCAATATTTTCACTGAATAAATATTCACAAATACGTTTCCATTATTTAGACAGCTTTGGCTCTGTCTCATTCCATTTAATATGCAGCTCTATCAGACTTTGCTCCCAGGTAGGAAAATAAGCTGGATCCCATAAGATGCGTGGATCCCAGTAAGTTTCAGCCAGTTTTGCAATCAGCAGGTGGCATTTATCTAATTGTCTCTTTGTAAGGAACATCTTTGCTATGCAATGTTTTTCTAACCAGTCTAAGAATCCCAAAGGTGTTTATTAAGAGGCCTTGGCATTTACAGCCTGTACAACTTCTGTCTGTGCATTTTCTTTAAATTCTTTGGTTTGTAGCTTCTCAGAAATAGTGATTTTGCTCTTTTTCACTTTCACCTGTATGCTCTCTTGATTGTAAACAGACTATTTTGAACAAATGACTCTTCTTTTGGAGAGTATCCTGCATGTCAGTAACATGCGTGGGTCCTCTGAAGATAGCGGGCATGTTTCTCTCAGGGTCACTGTTTTGAGAAATCCCTAGGAAACAATCCTTCTTCTATCTTTCTCCTGCTGCAAAACCAGATACGAAATAAAACTGTGGAGGATAGTCCTGCACTTTCTTCTAAACATCCTCATTGTAGCCTGCTCTGTTTTGGACTTGCAGAAGTCTGGATTGCTGTTGGGCTGTTAAAGAATTTGCTTTTATTCCAGGCTTTCTGAAGTTTACCTTCTCTACCTCCTTCTGTCCATCTCAGTTTAGTTACAAATCTCTGTCCGCCTGGGAATTTCTCCAGTCTGCTAGTGAGTGTGCATCCTTTTATATGGCTCATAAAGAGCTCATGGACTCCTGAGAGGTTCAGAAGTCTATAATGAATAACTCAAAAAATAATCACTCAGCTGCATAAAAATACTGAGAGGCTCTAATTTCTATTGAGGACAAATCACACAAATGTGGCCCTTCTAAGCCAAACCCATTTGAAATAGGCTATTCCAACAAATCACTGGAAGACTTTTTCAGAGATAAAAACCTTCTCACTTTCCAGACATCTCCTTTATTAAATGCCTCATCCAGATCATTGCAATCTCTCCATATTAGGCATAATACCAAACACTAAAATATATCAGATAGAAAGAAAGATGAAAGTGATGAAGTTGGGATCTGAATTGTCACAGAAAATTACTTTATAATCTTAAATTGGACTCATGGCCACAGCCCCATAAAAGTGGATATTTATCCCAGAGAGAGACAGACTCTTAGTCTTGGCTATACTCTATGCATGTACGAAGTCTAAGGACAGAAGTGGCCTTAAACCACTTTTGGAGTCATGGGGTGCTGGGTTCTCTAATGTAAATCAGAGCAGCCCAGTGAGTGTCACTAAAGGAGATATTGTGAATCACACAAAGACAAGTCCATTTACATTGGATGGCTCCACATAGCCTGGCAGTAAGATGTGCTACAGCACTTCTCGCTGTCTGGAAGAGTGAGATTCTCCAAAAGTCAATCTATGGCCTAGGCTAGGGACCTATCTATTCCCTACCACAGCTTCAGAGAGTGAAAGCAATAAGCTCCTTTGACTGCTCTGTAAATCAAGGGTTAGAGCAGACCAGACCTGGTCCATCTTTTATTCCTACTGCAAAATGTGCTCCAGTTTTCCAAAGAAATGTTTGGGTTTTTTTCCTTTCCTGAGAACAGAGGATGTTTCTCTAATGCATGAACTCATGGCAAAGGAAAACCTTGCATTTTTTAATTTAATGTGGGTACTTTCATTTTATCTATGAAAGAAAATAGCTTCTTCAGCCATCAGCTTCTCATGTGGAAATTATGATTGCTATCAAAAATTTGGAGCCCAACAGAAAGAGATAAGGACATGACCCTGAAATGCTACAGTCTCTTTCTCATTCTCCCTCTCTTTTTTCTTCCATTTTTCTCTCCTTTGCCTCTTAGTCCAACATTGTCTTACTTTCTCTTTAGTAGGAATCAAGGATTTCAGTAACACAAATTTTAGCACAAAAGACATCTCCTGTAAAAGCTGGGTAGTTTGGATCCAGGGCTCTATACCTCCCACTTAGATTCTATTTTAGCTACCGCTGACATATCCTTCAGTCTCGGCATGGGATTAAACACACAGGTTACCAGACGATTCCGTCCACTCAATATAAAACTGCATCACTGGGTTCCCACCCCTTTTCTTCTTCCACTTGAGTGGGTTGCAGCCTTTCCCTTCTCCTTTTTTCCACTTGTGATAGCTTATCCCAAAAGACTTAAGTAGTGCATTGTCCCCTTTCCCTGGCTGAGGAATGAGGTTGCTGAATTATATTTATAGGTCCCATTCTGCTCTGTGACTCTGTAAAATCAAAGGCCTTTCCTGTCTGAACAGGTTTACAAATCCTGGAGTTCTGTTGCTGTTATCGCCGTGCCTAGGCAAATCCTGGGAAACACAGGCAATAGCAAACCATGCCCAGCTCTGCACAAGGGACTTTTCTGAAAGTGGGAAGAGGAGCCAGTGCAACTCCTGTGGATTCAGGAGACAAGCAGGTAGCTTCTCATGAAAGAAAACAAGCAATTTCACTGGAAACTGCAAGGGCACCGGGCTTCAGTCCCCTTTTCAGTACCTTGGTGTGAACAGAGAATCCCCCAGTCTCTCCTGCCACTTCCCAAAGGGGCCCCAATGAATCACTGAAGAGTAACGCAAGATACTTCTCCTTCGGGTGACCGTGCTTCTGGCAGTGCAATGCTGGGCAAGGCTGGAGGGTCAGTGGGAAGCTCCCACGTGGCCCCACTTCTGGAAAGTGGCACTGAAGTGGGTACAGTCAAGCTGCACTGCAGAACTGATTCATTTGTTCTACACCACCAACCAGCAGCATTTTGGAGGAACTCATGTAGAAACAGTATCTAGGCACTAAAACAACATTAAAACATGGGCTACATTGGTCCTTAAAGCCTCAGTTTTCTCTAAGGGGTGGCTTTTTCCTCCTGATCTTGCTACCCTCCCGATCTTGCTACCCTCCCTGTGTTCCCATCTGCCCTGTTCTCTGTGGGACCTTGGACACTCTCTCGCTGCCTCTGATTTGCCATCTGGGGTTAGTAACACCAACCTCCATCCCACAGGGATGGGCTTCTGGGGGTGATATTTGGTGAATTTATGTCTGCAAGCACTTTGAGGTCCTCTTACGGCCTCGTTAGGGGATAGGAGATGACTATTCTGATTGCTGCTCTCTCTCCCACAGGCCACTTCTGCTCAGGTCAGCGTGACGCCCTGCCTAAGGCTCTTGTGTCCTTTATACAGGGACGCAATGGTTCCTGAGCAGAGCCTTCGTCACCCGGGTTATTTCTGTATCAGAGTTGCTGCACGCTAGGCTCCGTAAATCCGGTGCAATCCAGGAAGAGGTGATTCCTCCTCTGCCCTGCTCACAGCAGGTTGTCACCTACTCCGTGAACTGGGCCAGACGCTGTACTGCAGCTCTGCTTTTACTCGGGGAATTACATGCTAAGATGGTTCCTCCTTCCCATCCCCCATATCTCCAGCCACAAAAACAAGCCTGTGAGCTAATCCTGTGCAGAGACTTTATTAAATAAACACAACTAGTACTGGTGGCTTGTTTGTTTGGGGTTGCTTTTTTTTGCATTTGCTATTTTTGGAAAGCTAATCCTCTGGAGTTCACCCAGCGATTTCAGTCACCTCCAAATAACACTTACTAATAATCTTAATAAATCCATCTCCTAAGCAGCAGCCACTACTGCCTGGCACTGAAGTACACAGAACACCTCAGCAGCTCTGCTTCAGCTGACACCCTTGTTTATCTTGATCGTAAATGAAATGGAGCACTTGCTCCCTACATTCTCAAATCTCCCCAAATGGCTCCTTTGGGCGGTGCAACTGAGAACAGCAGTGAAGGGGAAGGCAGTCAGGAGGATGTGACTTGCAGGCTTCCTCTCTTCCTCTGTGCCGCTCCAAACCAGCTGCTGAGCACTTCTCACAAGGCTGCTCGTATCTGGAGTAAGACAGCCCTATTAGATATATGTGTAGCCATAAACACAGAGAAACTGCTTGATTTCTATGGAAAAATTAAAGGTCCCCATCAAATTAATGGTCCTAATCAAAGGAGAGGAACCTAGGGAAATATTCTCCACCTTTTTGATGCCCAGTCAGGTACTCATGGCAAGAGATGGGGTGTCAGGACACAGAGATACTATTCTCACCTATTTCATTGACTTTGTATATGAAGTTGGGACACATAACAAAAGCAGAAATCCATCAGGCATCTCAGTACACAACTGCAAACCTAACTTTTCCTAGATTGCACAGCCAAATTTAGGATCCCTGAAAACTACGCAGGGGTCTTGTTTTTAACATATTTCCCCTGATGCTTGCAGACCCTCATGCCTTACAGCAATGAGGAGCTCAGTGCTGATCTCACGCTGAACATGCTTCCTCCACTTTGCTTCCAAAGAACTTCAAACTTGCATGCAAGTACCTATCAAATGAGTCTTCGCACAGAGACTCCTTCAATAAGAGTCTGTTTCCTTCAAAACAACTCTGTAAGAGGCACTGCTGTGCTCAAGTGTTATTAACCCCTGGTGTTGCTGATGGGAAAATTAAAGATCAGTGTGAAATGACTAGTTTAAAGCAGACAGACCAGTGGCAAATCAGGTACCAATCTGGAAAAAGGACTGGAGATTTCTTGCATGTAGATCCTCAGTTTGCACAGACAGACCCCTTTGAAGTTCTTTAGTTTAATGATTTAATCACAGCTTATTATATGCTCTGAAATATCTGGATGACAGACATTATGCATATTACCACTTAAACTTGTCTGTATGCCTCATTTAGAGTGGTTGACACTGAAGGCAGCTTCCTTATTGTGCCACCGGTGAAATCCAATGCTTGCTACAGTCTGGCTCCACTTTTTCTGACTGGTTTTCAGTATTCTCTGTTTCACAAGTGGGAGGAAGCTCTTGGGAAAGACGCCAGGGTCCTGGCCTTGATTACTCTAATTGAGAAGTGAGGCAGTTCCAAACCTCCACCAACAGAAACTTATAGAGAAGTTTGTACCACTGATGCCCTGTAATACTGGAACTGGCATGGCAGGGGCTGGGCACAAAGAGAGAATCCCGTTTCTAATACAAGCTCATCCTTACTTACTGCCATCTCTTCAGAGTCAAGGCAAGGTTAAGCCAAACACTAAGAGAATTAAGAGGTTTGCAGTTTTTATCCTACATTAACCATTTGGCCTCACCCCTCCAAGCACCCGATTAGGATTTTATCAGCTAAGCCTTCTTCCAAGACCCTTGTCTTGGAGCCATTGGGGAACTGCAGATTTTGGGGAGCTTATTTTTGTTCTGCTTCCCCGTGTTGTGCTCTCTGAGATTTTGAGTGCTATAGTCAGGGGCCAAATGAAGGGGAGAGACACTAAGTGAAACTGCCCACAGGAATTTGCTATGTTGAGGCCCACTATGAGTTAAAAAAAAAAAAAAAAGGAAG
>NW_015090839.1:4374860-4404203 GCF_001431845.1 Calidris pugnax | reverse complement strand
AATTAAGAGCTTATGTGGCTGTCTGGGTGTAACTTTGGAATTGCTTTATCATGTTTAAATAAATATAGACGAGCCTAAAAGTCTTTAAATAAATAAAGACTAATCCAGGAGTCTACTTAGAGAAGTGAGTTTTGACAGGTACATAATAACCATATATGAATAGTAACTGCATGCAGCTTGTTAGCTTCCAGTCATGTGCTCACCTCATTAAATCATGGTGCCTAGTTGAGTGACAAATTTACAGGTCGTCTTATAATTTGGATTGATGTCATAATTAGGACATATTCAAATGTAAATGCTCTCAGTTGTGCAAGCAAGGCACAATCTTACTTACCTTTCTCTTTTACCCTCTAAATGAACTGTAAGTTCAGGACATGAAATAGTCCTTAAAAAAAAAAAAAAAAAAAAAAAAGGAAGAAAGACTGTACAAGAAACGCGCTATGAAAAGGGGCCTGACTGTTTGTGCAGCCAGGATAGATTACATTTAAAACATTTCTTATGGGAGCAAGAGTTTGCAGTCTGATGGGAGAAAAGGTAAAGAAAAGAAAATAAATTACTGGGAAGAGAAGACACAAGACTGTAGACAAAAGAGAGAGGAAGGAAAAGAAATAGTCTCATTTTCTTCTTCATTCATATTTCAGAATTGTGAAGCCCTTTGTCGAGTAAGACATAAACAAAACGTGAGCTATCCCTACATTTCCTTTCCCCTTAGTGTACAGTAAAGGGAAATTCATCTGTGCACCGAAAGAAATGCAACTCCTACACTTGAAAGGAAAAAGACAGTGCAATGCAGACACAGAATGACAGATAAATATGGAGACACACAGATACATATGGGCATACAGCCATAGATACGCAGCACACACAGACATGAAAAAGAAAACATGATACCCATGTGCATGCAACAGATCCCCTCCAGGCATCGTGAATAAAAGCAGCAATAAAATCCTTCTATTACTAGCATTTTGCGCTACCAGGCCAGCTTCACTGTAAAGCAAACAAAAAGCTTCTTCTTGTCAGAGCTGCGCTCCCTATGTCTGCCAGCCCTCCATGGCAGCAGGCAAAGGCTGCCGCACGCTCTCCCTCTTCCCTCCGCCTTGAGTGCAGACATCCAGCTCGGCCAAGGTCTGTCTTTGCTGTCAGGACTTTTTATGTGGTACTAAAAATCTCAGCAAGTTTCATATGGTTAAAGGGCTGAAATCACTGCCTCTGACTAATCTCCATTTTCTGTTTAATCTCCCCTTCCCCCCTCCCTTTCTGATTGCGTGCTGATTACATGCCGCATTGCAAGGCACAAAAGCGAGCTGCATTTTAGCTCTGTGTACATGACTGTACAATCTCCCAACCAGACCAGCGTGTGCTTTTCTCGATGACAACGTTGACACAGATCCCGAGTGTCGGGTGGCAAAAGCTGCAGCCAGTTTCCCATAAGTCTATTTCTGGTGCAATGCAAGTGCATGAGCGTGGGGCTGGATGTATATTTAACTCCACATGTTTTAATCCAAAGAGGTCAGGAAATAGGAGCATGAATGCTCTTGTTGTGGCAGATGGGAATGTGTTGGATTGCCCACATTGTCAGGCAAGGGGCCCTGGGCCTGGAGGTAGTGCTGACATCATTGTCTCTCTCTGGGTTTTGCCTGGAGCTGCAGACAGAGAAAGCTGTGCAGGCAGTAACCCTTTCCTGCCTGAGCTCCCATCTAGCACGCTCTTCCACAGTCTCCTCTTCGTCGCCGTTTCAGCAGTCCCAGCAAAAGCAGCCTTCAAAGAAAATTGCTTTGGGCCTGCTTAGGCTCTGATATTTCCCTTCCAAAAGAAATAAATTGTATCAGCTCTTGGGGAAAAAGGTTAAATGTAATGGGAGTGTGTCACCTCAGCAATGGAAAAACACAAGCCCCAAAAGAAAGCCTTGGCATTTATCATTCAAATACACAGATAGGAGAGCACAAGGACACAAACCTTCTGCTATAAACACCCAAACGTAAGTAAATTTAGGAACTACATAAAAACTTGACATTTAAATACCCTTGACTCAAGGCAATCCTATAAACCCAGGAACAGGCTCCAGCCTCTGCATCTTCAGCACTTGCAGTGGTTTTCCTTCAGGTAATGGCTGAGGCACAACCAGCCCAGTTATCGCTCTGTTCTGCCCCGCAGGCACCCCTGTTTCTGACCTCTTTCACCATCCACACAACCTGCCCCCAGAACCCCAGCAGGCACTCACAATGTCACAGGAGTTAGACAGCAACAGCTTCCAGGGGACTCAGCACAGCAGAGGACAAGTGGTAGGTCTGCAGAGAGGCAATGCCAAGGGACTATGCAAAATAAATCCCATCAATCCAAAAAGTCAGAACACACATAAATATCTCTGTGCTTTCATGCATTGCTCCATGGCTTTTAGACTCTGACAGTTTATCATCTCTACCATCCAGACTGATGTAACAGCAATTTGGAGAATTTGAACCAGCAACACCCATTCAGTAGCTCTTGGGAATCTTTAAAAGCCCCTTTTCCTTGTATATCAGTCCTTTTCTTCACCATTCTTCTCTGTGGTGGCATGGAAACAAGCCATGAAAAAAAGGATTTTGCAGGAAAACAATTTGATTCTGTATTTGCACTTTTCCACAGACAGCCATCCCCTAATGATTTGGGGTCATTTTCTCTTGCCTGTCCTTTTTAGTCTAGCAACATAAAAAAGATCCTTAAAAAAATACTTGCTCACTGTTCAAATAACAGAGAGGGACTAACTCCCCTTGCCCCAGTAATGCCAGAGAATCCCACAAAGCACACTGACCTCTCCTTCACTCCCCCTGTTCTGCCCAGGGATTACAGCAGTCTCAATACAGGTTTGTCCATGCATGGGCTGTGATTCCCAACCACTGCAAGGTCTTTTATGAATGTAATTTCAGCCTTATCCACATTTTCTGACTTCTCTGTATTCCCATCAGACTTTTGATGTAAAAGTAACCAACATGGTTAACTCTTCAGAGCAGGAATTTCTCATTTTTACCTATCTGTAGATGACCCTAGAGCAATACTCTGTTATAAAAGAAATAATAATTTGGTGGTGTGTACGTGTGTGTGTGTGTATTGAACTGCAGAGGAGAGTATGAGGAAGAAGTCAACAGTGGTTTGAAATACAACATACTTAGGGGTTTTGTAACAGGATTTGTGAAAATGGGGAATGAGACAGACCCTTGGTCTCACCTGCAGTTCCTCTGCAGTATAAATTAACCACTGCCTGAACTCAGGGCTGTGCATTTACTCTTCACTGAGAACCTCCTCAGGTCCACGTGGGAAGAAGGGCAAAGGCAGAGCATACGCTGCTACCTGCTCTCTGGGCAGCATTGTTGCTGGGGCTGCGGCAACAAACATTGTTTGGATGTAGTACATCACTTTGGCTCCTTCCGCTCTGCTGGGATCCACTTTAGCTCACAGATAGTCAGAATTAGAGGAGTGAAAAAGTAAACTGGGGACTACTTTCTGCCCCTGTTCTCCTAAGCAAATGCAAATTCAGCTCGTTTTTAACTCTGTTCCCATCTATTTGTTGTAGAGTGACATTTATATGACTAAATCCAATGAATGAATCCAACATGTTCTGTGTGACACACAGTTTGGTAACACAAATGTATATTTCAGATGCTTGTACGGATATTGACACACAGACAATATTTGTGCATTGAGCATGGCTGTGATTTGAATGTATAACACAGATATGTCCAGATACCCCAGATGTCTTCTCCAGTGCATGAGACAGCTCCAAGGCCTCTGATGGTGCCTGAGTCCATAAGATAGGAGGGACTTTAGCACGTCTGCCTCTTAGCAAGTGGTCTTGTGCCTGCACATCCTCTGGATGAAGCACAGACCCACAGCCTCTCTCCACACCCTGTACCAGGCAGAGCCCATGAAGATAACTATTGATTGTCCACATGCACTGCCTCAGGTGATAGGAGTAGAAGACAGGCCATTTGGGTATGTTAAGAGTGCCTTAGCTGCAAAGCAGTGTGAGGGAGGAAACAATGGTGTTTGTTAGTCTTGCACTTGGGTCTGACTTGATAGGTCTCCATTAGGTGGCATTGGAAGAACCTTGTAAACCTTAGGGATCCCCTGTCAATTTCCAAAAATAGAGCTCTGTGGTGACTGTGAACTTAAAGTCTTCCTCTCTAAGGCCCTTTCTGAAGCAATTCGACAAATACCACTCCACAAACCTTGGATTGGGCTGCAGACCAGGCCAGCCTGATTCAGTTGCCTTCCTTTATCTTCTGCCACTAGAGGAGTTTAACCCATTCCCCGGGGCTCAGAGCAGAGAGCAGTGAGACACACACAGCCCTGGTGAGTCAGCAGTCATGAAAACATAGCACCCCAACATGTTCCATGTCTCCCATGCTCTTGGGGGTACGAGAAGAACCCGCCATTCCCACAGAGTGGATGTGCACACGCCTGGGGCTTGTGTGAGTGTTCCGGTAGTTTGCCTTAATTTATATGGTGTGGGTTTATTTGTGTGTGAATCTACAGGCATAAAAGCCAGGAGCAGTTTCTGCTGGGATCACCAGAAGGATTTTTTTTGCTAGGAAAGGGTTAACTGGAGTGCCCTTGCTGAGCTCCGTGTCTCCTTGCATTCCAGGGTAAATGGTGTTTTGCAGAGCCGGTTACCTATGGCAACAGCGGAGAGGAATATTGCAGGCGAATCTTCTGAATCACAGGATTTACAGCCCATATGTTTATTCTGCAGTGAAACACTTCCAGCCCTGCCTCTGATGTGAGCTGGGAACCGCGAGAGGGCTTTGCAGAGCCATTTAAAAGGCAATGTGAGCTGGAAGCGAAGCATTTTTAATCAAAGGCCAGGTTCAAAAAAGAAAAACACAGCAGAATGAGAGGAGCCTCCAGAATGAGCTCTACTGTCACGAAGCATACCTGGAGTCACACGCCGCCGCCATTAATAATCTCCACACAACTTCGCGGCTACATAATACATAAATCCCCGAATTTCTAGCCTCAAACCCAGCTCTTGCACAACCACCGTGGGCAAATCAGCAACACGAGGTGGCTCTGAAGCCGCCACAGCCACAGCACCATCCCCTGGGCCACAGCGGGCTCTCTGGGGCCTAAAGGCACCTTGTTCTTGAGCAATACCCGGAGAGGGTACAGCCTGTGGGCAGCAAGTGTCAATTAAAGCATCTGCTGCTTTCTGATGTGTGCATGTGCTACTGACTTACAGATCATTGCATGGATGCTTTTCATTATGGCTTTTTAAAAATCTGAATAGGATTTTTTTAAATGATCACGACTGCAGAGAGTGCTTTAAGCCTGTTAGGTATATTTATGGCATCATTTAAAAAAAACCAACAGTACAAATATAAGCTTTTACATATAATTTTGAAATGCCAATGGCTTTGCTGAACTAACTGTATCTCATCTCATCTCTTCTGAGAAAATAAGCAGTTCCAGGCCTGGCTAAGCTGTGGCAGGGAGATCATCTGGGAATTCAGGAAGCTAACGGCACAAGCCAAGGAGCTGTGGTTGAATGCTTGAGCAAAGATTCATTTCACCAAACTCTACCCCTCCAAAAGTCAGGAGTCTGGTCTCGGCTCCCTCTGTAGAGGGAGCAGCAGAGATAAATTCAATTGTTCAAAGACAACTCATCACACCTAAAAGAAATACCTGTGTGGCTGAGTGTGTGCATGCAGGTGCATCTCATGGTACCGGAGACAGTAATGTGATCCATATACAGGCTGAGGATCGGTCACTGTAAACATAGCTAGATAGACACATCAGACCAAATCCACATGGAAATGTCCAATTTATACTCTTCTCCCTGGAACTTGAATGCTCCCATATGTTGCTACTTCTTTACTAAGAAATTCGCCATGTATGCTACATATTAATCTAGTCATTTTACAGCTTGAAAGAAAAACGCTATTCTAGCTGAATGAGGAGCTGGACGTTTTGCAGGAGTCTGCTACTCATTTTTGAAAGCACAGAGGCAGGTCATTGCTAACTGTACTTGCTGTAACCTAGGAGGAATTTGCCTTGCTGATAAATATTTAACAGCCACGAAGGACTGATCTACGATGCCTTGTATGGACACCCTTTCAATGGGTTCAAAGCAGTACATGCCATTTTTCAGTGGTGCAGTTCCAAATATGTGTTTTTTTCAGAAATGGAAAGGGAAAGCAAAAATAAGATGCATAACAGTTGAATCACAGTGCTTCTGTGTGAGCCCTCAGAATTCAGAAACGGGCACATCTGTTTAACTCAGATTTTTGTTTCATTTGGCTAAAAAGAAAACATTTACTTCTTCTTACTATTTTTCTTTCCCTCAATTTAGAAAAGAAAACAGAACCTGAGTTTATTGATCCAGTGAAATTTATTTGGGAAATTGGTTTGAAGCCGTGGACTAAGATAAACAGTAATTCATAATATATGTAGCAAATGATCATGCAAATCACAGAAAAGGAGAGAGAGGAGAAGAGTGGGAGGAAGAATTCACCCCTTAGATGGAAAATGAATGGGTCTTCAAAATAGGAGAACTGGCAGGGTATCTGCCTGCCTATCTGTGCATTGCTTTTTTAATGCACCCATCTATTGTACACAACCATCAAATACAAAATTAAAACTTGAATGCAATTTGCCTATTCATCATTCCCAGGTTCAGCTTTTTTGTTTGTTTGGTGGTTACATTCAAGCTCTCATTACAGTAGGGAAATCTGAGAGGCAGCGGGGTTTGCATTATGCAGTGAAATCACTCAGACTTCAGATGATTTTGGTCAGATGGAGGGAGGGGGTCTTTCTTTTCCCCTACAAATCAATCCTGGAATTTGCCTCGCTTCTGGCTGAGGTTGTAACACTTTAGAAAAAGAACCAGCAATTCTGCTAGCAAGAGGGATTTTGCGTGGCTGAACAAGGGAGACTAAAAGCAATCTTTCTCACAAACGCGTATGTGCGCGCGTGTGTTCGTTTCTCATTCTCCACCATTTCCTGAAAACAGGGCTTGGGGAAAAAGCACACAGACACATAACATTTTTCCATTAGCAGAGCAAGCGGGGGAAGGTAATGGGTTGGGGGGAGGGGGTGGTAATCAGAGATCTGCTTAGTCTTCATAGAAAGAAAAATGCCTGGGCGCCTGCTTTGCCATAAATTGCATCTGGTGGTTGGAGCTACAGCAAGTTATTAAAGCGACTGCATTAAAGTCATAATTCAGCGGGTCAGCAGCACGCTCTGCAACCCCTCCTCCATCATCCCTCCAGCCCCATTTTCTGAAGGGACCGAACATCGGTGGCCAGAGTCAGCTCCCGCTGCCACACTTGGTGGCTTTTTTCCCTGGGAGGGGAGGGAGAGGGGAGTAAGAGCAGGCGAGCTCACACTACGGAGATAATTCGCTTTGCAGAGTCATGGGGAAATGGTGCTGCCCACCCAGGCCTGGTGATACAGAAGAAATCCCGCTTCCCAAATTTAGCCTTCCTCACACAGCAGTAGGGTGACTCCCTGGCTCCAGGCCCCCTCCCGTTCTTTAAATCCTTCTCGGTTTCCTCACTGAGCTGGGAGAGGCAGGGGGGGAAAGCCAGATGTCAGCATACCTCAGGGAGGGGGTCAAAGCTGTTCGTGCCCGATCGGAGAGAGGGACAGGAATGGAAACTGCATCCCACAAACCCCAAGATGGACGCCAAAGCGGCAGGAGCAGGAGCTGTAAACAGCCAGCTTAGCGGAAAGCTCTCACTATCGAGGTCAGAAGCTGGCTTGGAGGAGGCAACATTTGTCTCACATTTTGTGTTAATGTATTTGAGCAGCTCCCTGCCTCACTGCTACGATGAAAGCTCCTTTCAGATAATAGCTTCCATTTCGTTTTCCTTTACAAAAAAACAGGCATATGCAACGGCAGCGCTAAAAGGTTCAGGAGTCCTCAGCAGCTTTTCTGATAACAAGCTTGTGCACGTGTGATTAAAAAAGGACTTGTAGGGGAAAAACCCACAAACCCCAAAACTATAGGAAAAGCAGATTTTCACCTCAGCCCCTCAGAATGCTGTAAAAGCGATGATTTATTAAAAATCAAGGGTTTTTTTGTTTTTCCTAAGTGAATCACCTTGCAAAGATCATTCTAAACATCCTCAAACACAGAAGGTCACCAGGAATGGGGTTTGGTCACTTTTTGTGGACGTGACCCATTTCTCCCGTTTCCAAGGGGACGGAAGTGCCCTAGAATCACCCTTGCACCCTCAGAAAGCGCTCTGGGGCTCTGTTTTCACTGGCCTGGCTGTGGGGAGCACAGCAGGCCACAAAGGCGCCTTCTTTTCTTTGGATGCTAAATATTTTCTTAACGAATCTAAGGAGGAACACTGAAGCTGAAACTGCTGAGGTGACAAGTAGGTGCATGAGGTCACCCAGCGATGCCAGCTCAAGAAAAATGCCAGGTTTTCAATGCATGTTCATGGATGTGGGCATAGAAAACAGCACACAAGAGGGAAAAAGCATGCACGCCACTACTCCCTTAGCAGCAAAGATTCCTTGCTTAAAACAGACATGCAAATGTGTATTTTTTTCTGCAGATTACATGTGTTAGAGACACTCTGATTTTTCCTTCTGTTTTTTACTAGCAGTATAAATACGTATCTCACAGAGTCTCCAGCAGAACACTGGGGGATGGGTTTCTCCAGCTACCCAGGCTCCACAAAATTGTCACACAGCTCCCTTGATGCACAGTCACACTCAGGACTACGGAGAACAAGTAGAACATGCCACCGCCTTCTGGGTCAGGGTTTTTTATTCCCATTGAGATTTTATTATAGGCTTGAGATCCTCTGAGAATTAAATCCGCTGCTTGTCTACCGAACAGATAATGGCAGGGCAAGCTTCCCACATCACCGCCTCCTGCCAATGCGGCTCAGCCCTGACCTGGCTACCATTCATGACTGGACAGAGTAGAGTTCATTCTCTGTATCCCATTCATAGCCACTGGCCTTTGTAAACAAGGAGGAATTTAGAATCCAATTTGATTATTTTTTTTTCAGAAGAGAAACCAACCAGCAAACCAAGCAGGAACTGAGCTGTGAGCCACTGAAATAATTTCAAATAGATTTCCTGTATACAATCTGGATGGTGACAACTTTTAAGCACTAGTGACCCGAGGAAAGAAAGGAATGAATAACACAAAATTAAAATGTGAGTGATCCCGTACCCACACAGAGCTGCTCCAAGCTTTGTGTGTGTGGCATTTGGCGGGGCCGCTTTGGAAAGGAAACGCTCTTGTCACTGCAGCCTCACTCTCTAGCGATTACGAGTGCAGTAGCTTTTTGTAGCTGCAGTGACCTAAGAGCACAAGTAAGCACGTCATGGAAGAGCTTGTACGGCTGAAAGCTCGTCTGCATTTCGCAAGACTGAAAAGTTGAAAATAGATACTGCCTCTGCCTACAAACCTCGCCTCCATAGCTTGCCCCTCATTCCTGTTTGTGCTTTCGAGAATGCAGCAGTTCCGCAAGCGCTAGGCATTACAGCTGCTATTCCTGTATTTATTATTCCGGATACCACAGCAATGAGACAGACATTCCTATGTGAGGTCTACGATTTTCCCCCAAATGTGAGGATATTAGTCAAGCTACATCACAATGTGAAAATAGTAATCCGCCGTGTTTCCAGTGTTATTTCCAGCAACAAGGGGGCAGCAGGGAGCCTCGAGCAGAGCTCGGCATCGAGCAAGAGCAGACGGGCGTCAGCTCCCGATTTCCAGCCTCCTTCGGGCAATGATGGAGGAAAGCCCACTCCTTGACGAGTCTGATACAGCCAAACCCCAGGAGAATGGATGGGGGCTTTCTGTGTTTCTCAAGCAAAAGGACTACTAGGTCTCTTCAGTATATCTCATTTCTAAAAAATCCGATGGTACAAATCATCTTTCTTCATCTAGCGTTTATGCTGTTTAAGTGGACTCGTAAGAGACAAGGTAGCCTCCTCAGGATTTAGACTGTAAATAAATCAGTTTCTGATCTTTCATATATAGAAATTTACTTTGCAAATGTACTGGGTCTCACCATACAAGTGCGTTTTGGGGCAAAACCCATCACTTCAAACCCGCAGGTGCACCTGCACCGGTGGGACAGAAGAACTACAAATGTAATTTAATTTTCTACAGGATTCACCACAGGGAGTATCTCTAGCAAATTCTCACCCCTCTGGCTGCAGGGGTGCTCACTGTCCACCTCCCTTGCAGCCAAGTGTACAGAAATCCACGCATGGCCGTCCCTCTATGTCCTCCCCTGAAATGCTGCACAGAGAAGCTACTTGTGAAATGTCCCTGGCATTTAGTGTGCACAGCTACCAAAAACTACTTGCAGGGGCGTTAGAGACATGCTTGGGAAATGCATAAATGAAAGGCAGCATGTGTTTATTCCTACTGTTCAGACAAAAATGTAGAGTAATATTCAAGAAGAAATTTGAAGGCAGCTTTACTGAGCAAACTGCAGTTTAGCCAGATCTAGAGCTGCTGCCCTTCCTCGCAACAGGGCTTCTCACTAAATCACAGCAGCTGTCCCTCCAGCGCCAGCAGCAGCCGGGAACACAAGGAACCATTTTTTCTCTCTTTCCAATGCGGAAGCAACACAGGAAAGTCACAGAGCAGCACTGAGTCAGGGCTCTGCGGCACAGTAAATTTCTGAGGCTGCCTGGTATTCTAGGCACATCCTTACGGCAATAAACTCCTCAGCATCATATCCCAGCCAGGAGAGAATCTGGAGCAGCTAAAAATACAGCCCCTGCATCTCAAAAGCTCGCACACAGCAAACTGCTGCCGGTGACCTCCACACCCTCCTCTCCCAGCACACACACCCAGGGCAGGTGGTGATCAGCCCCAGCCCTCAAGGCAAGGACTAGAGACAGCACTGTACGTGGTGATGGGCATTACACACAAATTTAGGAATAAACCTGGGTGTCTGGTTGGAAGGAGACTTTCTGCTTGCCTGGCACATGGGAAAAGACAGGTGGGGTCTGCATTGCCTGGGTTTTTGAGGGGTGATTATTTCTCATTTTGCTTTGCATAGTGAAACACCCCAAAGATTCTGGCATTAGCAGGCACTATAAATCTCGAGGACACCACAGCTGTGACTGGATTATTTATAGCTCCGCTTTTACATTACCAGCTCCAAAACATCACACAAAGAGGAAGGTAATGAAATCTCCACCTCTCCAGCCGTTGCTCTCTAATCTGAAACGGCATTTCCAGGAGCCATTTTCACTCAACCAGGGAGTCTAGGAACAAACACGTTCTCACCCTCCCACTCACTGTCAGACAGCCCCACAACTGGCACGCACGTACACAATCACACACACATTCATTCTCTACATTTCTCACCGACAGATACAAAAAGTCTCATGCATTTGCAGTTTATCACATGCAAACATACACATCTCTTCCCTTTCAGTCACGCAAATACACAATCGCAAACGCATTCTGGGTTAAATTCTATTTTCACTTATGCTATGCAAATATAAAAGCTGAATACTTCCATTAAGATAACAGATTTACAACTGTGTAACTGAGATCAGAATATGGTGCTGACTCTCTCATACATAAATTTCCATAGTTGCTCCTGAATTTGTCTTTTTCCTCAGCCGCCTCTCTGTGCATTAATCATTCAACATTTAAATCAGCCATCCACTTGCTTCTTTTTGCTTTGTCAATGAAAATTGTTCAGCATTAATTATAAAACTCATTCTCTACTGAGGTTTTCTTGGCTTTTTTTCATTAGTGGGTGGAAGTGTCAATTTACAGTCATCTTGTTCTGTCTTCAAAAATACCCTGTGTACCAGCTCTACTGCAGAACACGTTCTCTGTGTGAGAGTGCCTGTGAATGTGTGTGTGAGCCTGTTAATGTGTGAGCTTGTGAATGTATATGCAAGATTGGGAATACATGTGCATACATGTGCATATGTAGAAAAGATATGGAGATTGTGTTTGAATTAGAAAGGCTAAATGCTTCTCAGGCTTGATTTTACAGTTTGAATTTTAACCACTTTCTGAATCTAAAGATTTTCATCCTAGCGATACAGATGATTTCAGGTTACAAAGCAAAGACTTTATGGCTACTGCAAATGTGTTCTAAATCGAGTATCTTTGGCGACAACAACACAATAGAGATCTAATTTTACGTAACGGTAAAAGCTCTCCAGATTTGCTTTCATATTTTATAATCAAAAAGATTGGACATTCCTGGTCCAGCACCCTGTGCAATCCTGCAGTACAAACCCAATGTGAGTACCGCAGTGCACATGGTAAGATAATAAACCAGTATGCTGTAGCCAACAGCACATCACAACGCAATAAAACACAAAGGCTGGAGGATTTGGTTTAAATGGGAAATATTTTAGCGCATGGACTGAATACAGAAAGGCGGAGGCTGACTAAACTTGTCTTTGCAGGTATGATTTTCACAATTGTGAATGTTTTACTCCTTTACTACAAAGCAGAAACTACACTAGTGCGTAAATGCTTTCCAATCTTTTCATTATACTGGGATGCTGCAACCTATATTTAACCCAAGGGGAGGGATGTACTCAAGAAACAATTCTCTCCTTGGCAATCATTTCTCTTACAAGTTATATAGAAATGTTAGACCGCTTTAGCTGCCAACCAGGGATTACAAAAAGGGGAGAGCCGGGGGGGGAAAGAGGGGGAAGAACCAGGAGAAAGCTGTATCTCTCTGCAAAAATGTGTTATGAACCAACTTAAATCTGAGTCAAGGAACTAAAGTAATCTCCAAGGCAACAACAAAACGATGAACAATGCAAATGCTTTTCCCCTTCTGGGATTCTGGTACAAGTTTGTTCTGACCTAGTACAGTTATGGTGTCATCCCTTTCATGGGAACCTTGCTTTGTGGAAAGTGATGGTTCAGGTAAGCAGGTATATGATATGCCAACTCTCTCCCTTTCCCCCAGATCTGAATTCTGTCTGGGCTGGTGGCCACTGAAATACGGTGCCTGTTCTGTATGCCCTGCACTGCTGAGATGGACTTGCAGTTTCAGTTCAGTTTCACTGAACCGCTGCCCACCACAAACCCCTGCATTGCAACAGGCAGTAATTGCCTCAATTGCGGAAAACACCCAAAGTAAAAGGCTCAGAAAAGAGATCAAGAATGGAGTCAATCCTGAACGCTAAACTGGGGAGGAATGGGAAGCTGTCAAGAGGAGGAAGTTAATATTACCCAAGCTATATACATTCTGTGAAAAACAAGCAACCTTCAATCTCCAAGACTATCAGGCAGTGCTTTTCACTCCTACTGAAAAATTGGAAAATAGAAAGTGTCTTTTTACTTTATGATGGAATGAAAGTAAGTAGAAATAACAGTATTTAGTCAAATAACAGAGCACCTCTCCAATCTAACAGAAATTGTGCTTTAGCTAAACACTTGGAGAGTGAGCTGGGAATACAGCCCAGGGTTTGGGTTTATTTATTTTGTACAGAGCTCTGCATGTGCTGCTCTGATGAGGTTAGCACACAAAGAAAGAGGCAAGACACTCTGTTAGGCAGGGAGTGCTCTTTCTCCTACTGATAGAATAGGAGGAAAAAAGGTTAGTTTCATTCTCATTTACATCAAAACCATTTTGTACACCTGGGAGCAAAAAAAAAAGGAGCTCAAAATCAAGGCTGCATTAAGGAGCACGTCTCTGGGGAAGGTAACCTGGGAAAGCACTACAACTGTAGTCAGAGTTTATACAGGTGAGACATGCTTCTGCGGCATCAGGAGCAGGCTCACTAGGTGAGAAGACTAAAGGAGCTGTGTCCCCGTCTCTCCCATGGCTCCCCACACAGAGCACAGGCTTCCAGTTCCACCATGCAAAAGTGCTTTGCCACCCCCCTTACCCTCCCCTCCCTGCCTGCCGCTGTATCTTCCTACGGAAAGTAACATTTATTCCAGCTTGTCTCCCTTTCTCAAGTCAAATAACCTGTTCCAAGAAAAGCATGGGTTTGCCATTATAAACACATCGACACTAGAAATTCCTACTAGCAAAGCTATGCTGCTCAGAAATCATCTGATATCACGCTCATGTCAGCAGGGCTGTGACAAACCTGCCCTTAGATGGACAGAAAGGTATTTTGTGTGAAATTCTAATTTACACCCATAACTCTTTACAGTTCTTGCCAGCATGCAGAAACCTTGGAAGGAGCATATACCATACCTGTTTTGACCCTGCTTGCACTTCATATTAGTGTGAATGAGAATTTGGAACTGTGGGTCCATATGTGCCTCCAAATTGCTTCTAATTTTTCTACATGCCTATTTTAGTAGTATTTGTCACCCATGTGTATGCAAATAAAGCTTGCAGAGGAGTTCTGAGTAATAGGGAGAAAAGAGCCTACCACTGTTTATTAGACTACAGCTGATGCCACAGTAAAAAATGCTATTGGTAATTTTAGTTTCCTTCCTCAGGGACACTTCCTGCCCTTCCACATCATAATGAAAACTGCTGGGGACAACACATCCGATCACGGTACTGGCAGCTCCTCACAGAGACCCATAACAAAACAGGCTCTTCAGACTGATTTTTTTTTTTATTTTTCTGCTAATCTTCCAGGTCCAGATCTTCCTTTTCTTCCAGATCAGAGGTGAAACATGACACAGCAAACAAATTAAGCTTTTCTTTCCCTTGCCCATGGTCTCTTTCACCTAAGGTCACATAACTTCATTCACAAGAACTTCAGTCCAATTCCTTTCATAGCCATGAAACTACCTGAAAGAATTTTTAATGCACTTAGATTTTAGTATTGTATTTTTACACTTTTCATCTTAGGTTTCATTGTCTGTTAAACCATCTTAGACCTCGAAAGCCACATTTCCTTCTGAGTGATTCTGTCTTTTTCCACTTGGCAAGCGTCACATTTTTCTGTGATTTTCTTATGACATTTAAAGCAACAGGAACCCTTTTATTTACTTATCTCTCTGGGCATTCACGTATCGCTCGTTTCCTTAATAAAATGCACAGCTCCAGGGTTACTGCCCCTGCAAAATTATCCAAAGAACCACACCTACTTCATCGGACCTCCAAAACTGATGACAGATTTTGCTTTTTCCTTATGTGAAAATTCTGAGTGATTCAGATACATAGAGTCAAGTTTTCAGCCACTCTACATATTAGGCATATACTAAATTTGAATGAAATCATTTGCACATGTGCAACCTACATTTATGCATGCAAATCAGGCAATTAGGTACAAAATTACCTGATTTGCATACATAATGCTAGAACCGAGCAAGTAATATACAACAAAAACATATTCTATTAATATTATTTTCTTCTGTTCTGAAATTAGCTGCAACTGGATTAGGAAATACTCAAGATTTTCATCACTCAAAATGATTAGTCTGTTTGATGAACATTTTTAGGTCTACTGATGTGCTGGCTAATTACATATATCAAATCATACCGATTTTGTATCATGTTTGGTAACTTGTCGTGAATTTTGCCATAAAAATGTGCACCTTTTTCACATTTAGAATTTGACTTAAAATTCATTTGCACAAATAAATCTTGAGTGCATGAATACTAAAGCACCACAACACGGATGCCCCCCAAATTTGCTTTGAATTCAAATATTCATTGATTATTTTTTTTTCCTGTTTGTGCAATCCAGCTGCTTTTCTGTGCATACAAAGATGGAGCTGCTGTAAAAGCAGCTGCATATGTAGAAAAAGAAGCCAGTGCAAACAGAGTCTGTGGAGTCTGGAGGATATTTCCTACAGGACTGTAGTTGTAAGCAGACAGGTCACACCTCATAGATAATGAAACAAGAAGTTTTCCCTTGGCACAGTAATGCCAGAGGGGCCTGCCTTACTGGAAAGTTAAGTGCATACCCTGGGAGGGCTCTGGTGACACCCTTGACCCTGACCTCTCCTCTCCAGTGGCTCTCTCTGCCTCCCACTGCCTCCCTGCTCTGCACATGTACCAACACACTTCTTTTGGTTTGCTTCCCTTTGCTGTGCTCCGTCTTGCTCAGAAGGCAAATTCCTCAGGCACAGACCTGTCCTATTTGTCTACAAAGTCTTATGCATACTAAGGGGCTTTAGTTGTAGAATAAATAAACAATAACTGCTGTGGTGCGGAGACATTTTTGCATGTCTGTAACTGTTCTCATGGGCTTATCTCCAAACCCCTTTAAGCTGCTCATTACCATTTTTAAGATGGGGTCACCAATACTCTTTCAGATAAGGGCAGATCTTGAGTTCCTATACTGGTGTTCCACTTAATGTTCAGCATTTCATTCTTTATGCATCCTGGCGTTTGCTTTCCGATCAAAGATCCATTTTATAGAGGTGAGCTTCCAGTAAGTTATCCAGTGGCAATCAGGTCTTATTCTGGTATTTTTAATTTAAAAGCAGGCAAAATGCTGAGGAAAATGGTTTCCTCACAGTGTGTGGAACTGCATATGCCATGAATTTCACCTGCTACTACCTCGCTCATTCACCTGTCCTCAGTGTACCAAGTTCTGCTGCCTTGATTCTTTTATGTTCAAACAGCACTTTCAAACTTTTCAACATCCGCTCTTGTTCTTTCTCCTTTAGTATTTAAATTGTAAGCATTCTGAAAAGATCATGTCTTCGTCTTCTAAAAACTATGTTGCACATCTTTGGCTGTGTCCTGTCTTCAGCTGGGATAGAATTTCTTTCCAGTAGCTGCTGTGTTTTGGATTTAGTATGAAAATAATGTTGATAATACATATTGGTTTAGTTGTTGCTAAGTGATGTTTACATTGGTCACAGACTTTTTCAGTTTCCCATAGAAGCTAAGAGGGAGCACAGACAGGACAAGCTGGCCAGAGGAATATTCCATACCTTAGATGTCATGCTCAGTATATAAATGGGGGTTGGCCAGGGGGGCAGAAATTTGTGATCACTTGTGGAGGGGCTGGGTAATCAATCATCAGGTGGTAACAGCGACTTGTGTTGTAGCTCTTTATTTTGTATATTCTTTTACCATTATTATTATCATCGTCATTCTCTTCCTCTTCGGTTACTGTTCAATTAAGCTGTCTTTATCTCAACCCACAAGTTTTGGTTTTTCCCTCTCCTTTTCCCCCTCTTCTCCCTACCCTACTTGTGGGTGGGTGAGTGGGTGGCTGTGTGGTCCTACTTGCTGGCTGGAGTTAAACCATGACAGGCTGATAGAAGAAAATAATAATAAAGACCGTAAAGATATTTGACAAGATCTACGTTTAAGAGCTGTCATTGTGTGACAACCTTGCCATTGATTACCTGTTGCCTCTCATTTCAGGAACTCCTCACTGTTTCCTATTCATAGAAAAACTGGTAACGAGGAACTCTTCACCTCACAACATATTGGTCAACTATCTTATTCATTTTATTTCCAGTGCCTTTGGTGCTCTGCAAAGTTTTGCTGCTCATTCACTATGCAACCATTTGGCCCTTGTTTGTCTGTCCATCACAATAGCTTCAGAGCATCTCCCAAGCATTTAAAACCAGAATACTTCATGTGTCTCCCTTTCTTTTTCATCCCCACCTGCTGAAGAATAGAGTTTGTCTAGTTTTCCTTTCTTGCCTTTGCCTCTGGCGCTTGTTCTTACTTCATCCTCTATTTCAGGCTAAGGGTCTCCAGATCTCCTTGACACATGTCCCAAAAGAGGTACATTTCCATTTCTTGATCTTTCCTGACAGCAACCATCCCTTCCCACACTCAGCAATTTCATTACTATAAGGAAATAAATACAGTAGAAAGTTGGCACCACCTTTGTAAGCTGAAGAATTTGTAAAAAGCACTGGAAAGCCATGCACACCAAGAGCGTAAGTGTATCTGTAAGTCATATGTTCAAGCTATGGAGGTAAAAACCAACAGTAATCCTTCTGTCCCAAGTAAGGTGTACATCATTCTAATCCTAACATCTATCACACTTCCAAATAAACAATGATAGAAAGGACTCAGAGCCTTTCATTGCTCTTGTTCGTCACAGATATCTAGTTTAACCTCACAAATTACCAAAGAGGAAAAAAGCATTTACACTTATACCACATACTAAGCTTCCTTCATGTATTTGCAAACAAACTGCAAAGTGTAACCTGCCTCTCTGAGGACCCATGGACCTGGAGCAAAGGCTCTTATTTTGGCCAGGGTGAGACTGGATCCAGAGGCAATACTGTCATTGCATCTGGGCTGCATTACATTCATGGGAAATGTGCTCATTTATAGTGATCAAACAGCCAGGGAACATCACTACCTGTGTCTTCAGGGATGAGAAAGGTAGCCTTGGAATGACACCCACAGGGTCTGCAGCTAGAGTTTAAACTGATTGCCACTCTGGGCACTCCTCTGCGAGTAACATGATGGAGGAAAGAGAGGTGGAGGGAATGAATTCATGTGACAGACTACAGCATTCTGCTACAAAAGGTGAGGAAGACTTGTAGCTTGCCAAAAAGCTTTAGAAGAATTATTAGTCCTACATTAGCTTACAGAAAGCCCTCCTGAGAGCAGGGAAACTCTGGCAATATGCTGCTGGCATGCAAACCTGCGCACATGAAGGGATTGTTCACTTGAGCATATATAGATATGTGCCCAGTATATCTAGATATTTGTCATGTGCCATTTGAGACATGGGTGGAGGTCTCTGTTCACTACAGCAGCTTCCTGCATCAGGCAGCCAGAGAAAATCTTAAGTAGCGAGTGAGGGGTAAAATGTTGAATTGAAACCAAATGGTCTCAAATTGTTTGGGAACTCCACTGTTGCCCAAATCAAAAATCAAGATAAGTCTGATGACTAAATTTCCAGGCTTCTTTAGAGAACAAGAGCCAAAAAGGCTTAAGAAGCTTTGTAAAAAGAGCTACCCAGGCCCAGACATCTTTAAGCATCAAGGAAAGCTGGTGTATCAGCATGCAGACTTGACAACCCTGAAATGGAACATCATTGAAGTCTGTGTGGTAATGAGATAGGTCCCCATCAAACCATAGAACTAGCTTGGACAAGACCCTGAGGGTAATCATGCGTATGCTGCTAAGGATTGATCCCTTAAATGCTTACAGCACTGGGAAGGAATCAGGTGAATCTACAAAGAGCTCATCTAAGGAGGAAACTGTGTGGAGCAGGTGACAGCCTACAGATCCCAGACTTGGACTGAGATACGAGGACAAAGAGCCTGCTTTGAGCAGAGAAATGACCTTCCTCTGGTCTGGTCCCTTGGTTCTAAGGTTTGAAGAACTTGTACTGGCTTTAAGCATTTGCCATCTTTTCTGGGCTGGAGGACAGACCCGACGGCTATACAAGTGCTGGGCAAATGAGGAAGAATACAACTGTATTTACGGGTGCTGTAAATAGATTTTTTTCCTTAAAATAATAGAAAATAAATCTTTAAATTTATGTAACTCCTTATTTGCAACAGCAGAAAGGAAACGTGGGGGTTTCTTCAAGTGACTTTAACCTGATGTTGTTTTCAACAAAGTGATATTAACAACTGTTATTGTTATACAGTTCTATAGAGTTATGTTGTAATTAATTTCCATAGCAACGTAATCATGTCATATATTATGGATTATAACTCAGAGGGAGAAGGGATGGGAAAAGCACAGAATGAAGACTACAGAGCAAAACCTGTCCTGATTATTACCTGAATCTTGAATGTTCTTATTAGTCCAATTTGTTTAAACAGTGTTTATTTGTCGGTAATGTTGAAGATCCAGACAGGCTGCACCTGCCTCCCCAGGCATGCTCAAACACAGCCTGGGATTGCACATCTTCAAGGGAGAGCAGGGTGGGGTTCCTTCAAATGACAGAACCTTCTGCAAGGAGGAAGTTTCAAGCTGTAACTTGCAAAAAATGTACAACACACTACTGTAAAAATCCAGCCATCAGAACAAGGAAGATCTAGGCAGAGACCTGCAAATAATCATGCAAAAAGCTGAAAGGAGCTGCTCTTGTTATTAAGCATGTGCAGTGGAGTTCTCAGGAAGTGCTATTGTCTCTCCTAGCGTGGGGAAAGACAGGTACACAAGAGCACAAGAATTTCTGCATCATTTCCCGGTATTTAACTGTCACACAAGCCACTAGACATCCTATCAAGGATGCTGACTAATGAATCTATCTTAGGCTGCAGGTCCTTGTTAGCACAACACAACTAGATGTCCACGGATCACACAACTGATCCTATCCCTGGTGGCTACACCTCTTGCCGCCTCCCCTCCAGCAGAAATGATGCAATGAGCACAGCTGAATGAGTACAGTTGGATGAACAGGAGAGTTGACTGCAGAAAGGAGGGGGAGAACCACTCAAAACCACAGCAAGTATTTGCCAAAAATGAGTATGTCTACTTACCAAGGTACAGCTCTGGAAAGGCTGCATCCTTTTGATAAGATACATGGCATAATCTCTCACTGAAGGAGGTGGGATAAAATAGATGCACCAACTGGCCTTTCTTATCAATGCAGTCTGAGTTCTTCAGGGAGGAATTATCTTTGCATGTAATAGGGAGTCAAGCACATCAACAACACTGAGAAAGTAATAAAAAATATTCCAAAATTTACTGCTGCAGGAAGACAAGAGCTCTTTCCGTTGTTTTAATTCTAGATGTTTTGTACCTTCTCTTTTTATTTTACAGAAATAATTTACAGACACCAAGGAAGAGAGTTCTAAGAGAAAATGTCTAGCATATCAAGCTAGATCAAATAAGCCTGCAACATCTTCAAGTCAGTGGCCTATATTTTTCAGTAGCAGACCAGATATTCAGGCTTCCCACTCCCTCCATAGTTCTGCCCCTAGCTCCGACACAAATCAAACCTACAAAAGTGCACTGTCCTTACCCCAACTGTGTGCCAGTCCGGACACGTTCAAATGAAAACCTGGGCTATGCTATGATCTTGTCTCTTGTTACCATGATATGTGCAGCAAAGAGTAAGATTGCCACAGATAGGTCCAGAATACAGCAATTCAAAGCAACCCCCTCCTGTCTTTGATTTGGATGTGCTGTGCTTTCCATCATAGCCAAAGGGGAGCTCCTACCTCTAACACACAGGTATGCACTCTCCTTCACCCCAGCCCTTGGTATGTTGCATCAGCAAGAATGGCAACAGCCTCCAGCCTTGGAGCTATCTGAGCAAAGGACGCAGGGTACAGGCAAATGGCCTGGCACTGAACATTGTTGTTCCCAAACACCTGTGTCGTACAAGTGCTTTTGAGTTCAGCTGTGCACAGTCGTTATAACAACACGCTTTTATCCCAGAGGAAGGGAGACTAGCAGTTGGGGCAGTAACCAAAGGCCACAGTCTCCCTCGTTCTGATAGGCGTTTGCTGTGTGACCTTGGCTAAAACACTTCAGATTACCCATCTGGAACACGGATAAACTAACGTAGTGACTTGAGGGAGTAACTTCACCCTTTCCTGGGCGCAGTCCTCAATTACGGTTAGCAACGTTCCAGCCAGCTTTGCATAAAAAGCACTTATGGAAGGGCAAAAAGCTCTTTTGGCTTCAAAACAGACTCGGGGCTGCTTGCCTCAGGAGAAGCCCCCAATTCCTAGCCGGTCTTCGGCGGCCCAGAGGCAGGAGCAGGCTGCTAAATCAGTGGTTTGCCTGAGGAGCGAGAGGAGGCTTGCAGCAGCATGGCTGCTTTCTCTGCACATTCCTCTGGTGACGCTGCTTATTACCCAGCATGCAGATAACCCTGAGTCAAGGCTTTGGTATGAGTGGCGCTGCCAGGAGCTGCGTGCTCGGAATAGAGGGTTACAGTTTAAACCGAGGTGAAGCGCCGTCCCCAGCCAGCTGCACCCTGCCTGCCTCCCCTCCTCGGCTGGAGCCAGCCACCCCTTCACCTATTTGCAGAAAAGGAGCTTTCCAGTCCCTCCCCTCCACCCCACCGCTCACCCAGGGATCATTCCCATTGAGAAGCTCTCAGCCTAATAGTAATCCCGACGAATTTAGCTGCTGCTAATAAATCCCACCCCTCTGCCCCTCCCAACCTGCCTCCATGCAAATCCATTTGTAGGTTACTTGAACAATAGTGGAGCTGTAATCAGCCCTCCCCTCTGGCAGCCTGCAGGGAGGGAGGGGAGGAGGATGATGACAGTGGGGAATTCTGCTCGCCTCCTTGAAGCTGCACAGACATGTTTCATGTCCCCATTCCCATCCCCTGCGCAGAGGCAGGCGGGCAGGCAAGCGGGCGGTGGATCACATGGCCGTCTAGGCCAGGCCCAGGCCAGTGGAAATTACGTGCTGTGGCAGCCCGGTGCCCCCTCCCCGCTCTGGTTCGGTTCAGCTCGGTTCGGTTCAGTTTGCTGCCCGAGCTGCCGTGCCACAGCCGTGCCAAGCTGCTCCATTCTGCAGTGGGGTTGCCAGGCTCAGCCTCCATTCACAGAGCCCTGAACAAAGCAAAGGGCCTGCACGCTGGCCAAAAAATAAAGGAAAAGACCCCGGTGAAGCAGGCTTGGGGGAGCCGGTCGCCCTGGCACACCCGGTACTGCTGGGAGAGCAGTGCCAGCCGGAGAGAAAGTGGCACCTCCCCATTATAGCTCTCTTTGAGGACAGGGAATAAAAACCGTCTTCTCGCTGTTTAAGCTGATCGGTGTGGGAAGGGGGTGTTTTCCTGAAAATAAGTTGCTATTCGACAGCAGCTCGCATCTTTGAGGTTTCTTTGCAAAGGGTCATAAAAGCAGCAGCAAGTGCACACGGCCAGGCAGGGCTACGGGGGGAGGGCTGTGAGCGGATGCCAAATCAGCTGAAACCTAAGAAGCTTGACCTTCCTCACCTCCACCCCTGCTCCCACCGCCTCCAAATAACCTTACAAGGGCGCATCAGGAACCAAGGCACACAGCAGCGAGGGGAATGCAATCTCAGTCCAGCACCAAGCAGGGCTGTGTGTCAGTGAGGGGAGGGAAGAGAGAAGGACACTTCAGGGTAGCTGCAGCCACTGTCAGCAAAGCACACCGATACCAGCAAGGTTCTCTCCGTTTAGCCAAGCACAGTAGTCAGACTGTGCAATCTTGAACCTACCTAGCCCCAAGTAGCTGAGCCAGTCCAACCAGTCAGAGACCGTACTGGCCGGAGAGACTGGTGACGAGCATCCTCCCCCTCCCATTCACATGTCTAACTGCTCCCTTCTGCTTTTCGCTCTACAGTGAATGGCTGGAAGAGAGTGGGTTTGCTGTCAGAAACTTGAAATGACATGTAATCTCCCGTGTTTCTTCTCACGGAGGTAGGTGAGCCTGTTCCCAGGGAGAAGAGCTGAGTTCCCGCAGAGCCACCCAGTCAGGGCCGGCAGCATGGGGCTGGGCTGCCCTGTGGCAAACACGTGGAGAGGGAGATGTTTGGCTGGCTCATCAGAGGAGCCCAGGAGTAGCCTCGCTCACTGCACACACACTTAATCCTTCTTTTAAGACACACACCAGGGAAAAGACCTTGTCTGCAGTTCTTTTCACATCAGCCCATCAGCAGCGGCATTCCCCTTCCCAGACTGCATTACAGAATTTAAGGCAGGGGCTGAAACAAAAAAAATCTCAGTACACAGTTTTCAGGCACTTCGAAGATAAACCCAGCAGTGCCTATTTCTATACGGGAGGTATAACTATGCCCTCTGCATCTTCCAGGGGATGGTTGTAAGGACAAATATGTAGGTACAGAGCTATGCTTTGGGTAGAAAATGCATGCTGTAATGGATTCTGATGGCTGAACGCCAAGGGGGAAGCTGTTCTGCTTCAAGAATAGCCTCACAAGAGTCAGCATTACAGTGACAGTTCAGTACTCTGCTGCAAATCTACAGGATGTGTCACTTTGGCAGAGAAAGAGGCTGCTAATGCACAACACAAACGATCCTACTATGAATGGAGAATGGCTGCATACCACAAAAAAAAGAAAATGGCAAGACCTAGGGAAGAGGGAAGCTGCAAAGCGACTACTGCATAGTAAGCTGGGAACCTGAGAGCTCTGAGGAGACAAAGCCCTTTCCCTTGAGGGGAAGAAAAATTCAGCTCGCAAGATGCCTAAAGAAGCAAAGACAACCCTTCTTCCAGTGACTGTTGCAGCTCTGCAAAGCTATGCTGGCAGACAGCCTATTTGAAGAGATTGCTGTTTCAAAACAATGTTAGTCCTGACTAGTTTGGAGCTCAAATGTTAAAGGGGAAGGAGGCGGTTGGAGGGAAGAGCATGTTCATATGCACAACATTGCTAAGCAAATAAAAAAGATAATGAGGTTTGTACTAAATGACAGCAGTTAGCATTGCTGAACTTGAGCTCCTGATGAAACTGTGTAGTATTTCCCCCAAATGGACATTGCATCTTTTCACTGCACAAACACTTCCATCTCCAACTCACACAGAGCTGCCAACGCTTAAAAAACAAACATCCAGTGACACACATGTTCTAACCCATTTCTTAGAAAATAGGCTACAAGGCTATTAAAAGAAATGTCGAGAATAATCTAACTGGAAAAAAAACAAAAACAAAAAACAACCAACCCTCCTTGGGAAAATAAATATTTCCCCATTACAAGAAGGAATGAGAACACAACAAATGACCACCTGGACAAATAAATTCACTTACACGATTTATTCAAGCAAACATTGGGCTTTACCTTAAATAACTGGCAAATATGGGGGAGGGGAGCATTACTGTAAAACACAGAAATCAGCTGAATCTCTCTACGTGAGACTCGCTCAGCAGCTCCCTTTTCCTCCTCCTCGAAAAAAGGTTACAGCTTGTTTGTCAGCTGTGGACATCTTCAGAAAGGAGAAAAACCTATGGAGTGGGTTCAAAGGAATGCTGGCTAATATGCCCAGACTGGCTGCTTAATGAGCCAGAGTAAAAGAAAAGGTCACATGGTTACAAAAAACCTCCATACAACAAATGCCCCGTAGCCACGGTTAACTTTAATTAACTGCAGTATTACAATTCACTTCAAGCTTATTTTCCACCTATGTCTACTGCCCCTTACCTTTCCTTTACCTGCTAAAAATCAAATTGATGAGCCTCATAAGTGGGCTCCTGCTTCCAAAATTCTGACTGGTAAGAGCTTTTCAAGAATGCTCTGCAATTAAAGAAATCCACCAAACAAGGCTTTTTCTAACTCCAGCTACTGAGGACTGATTTCCAGATTACAGGAGTGGCTCTGTTTATATAAATCAGGGTATTCACACTTGTGTGATATAATTAAATGTTGAATAGCCCAGAGTTTCTGTCTCTTAATGGTAGCTGCAATTCACACATGAGTATTACTTCTCTTCTTGTTAGGTTTAAACTCAGAATTCCATCCATGTGTACAGTTTTTTTCTCTGCCAGTCATGAGCTCACAATGTTAGTCCCCCTATCTTGTGATTTAGAAATAAACTGCTGTGTGGGAACTGCATGCTTAAAAAGAATTGAAAAGAGGATTAGTACAAATCTATACTCTTAAAAATGTATAGATTGTATCCAATAATTAACTCAAAATGTATAGGTTGTATCTAATAATTAACTCTAAACATTCTTTTTATTTTTCTGCATTATCCACTCCGATTCATTATATAAGAACACTATGTTCTGAGAATTTTAAGCACCAACATATCACTTGGCAGGGAAAAAAAAGAATATGTATACACACAAAGTCATTGTCTCAAATCACAGATATAGTGATGCCAAAGACTGAATCTCAAAACATGCACATACACACACACACAAAATAGCTGGAGTTATGTACCTACACAAGAGAGCAAAGATCCATATGCACACTCAAGGCTTCAACCAACCTTTCCACTAGCAATACAAATGAAAAAATGTCTTAGGATCAAGCAGATATCAAATGCCATCCAGACTTTTAAAAAGTACCTCTATACAATTAGGAGGTCTGGGGGGATGGGGATTCTTAATGTTCAATAAAACTCAGAGCACATAACCTATGACACTCTTGCATTTGGAACAGCTCTGTGTTCTGCTGGTCAAACTGCAAAGGGTTTCTGCAGTGCTGCTGGTTTTGTTTCGGGTTTCTATCTTTATTCCATTTGCCTCACTGGAAAGGACAAAGTTCACATTAGGTTTGTTTGCATTTTCTAGCTAGTGTGAGGCCTGTGTATTTACTTTGCCTGTTGATCACCTAACAGGTATTGCACTGCTCCTCAATCTCCAGTAAATGCCAATGTCACATAAAATAGTTAATTATACAAAGAACCACAAATGATCTTTGCCAAGAGGAAAGCATTTCACTTCAGTGCTTTAAGGAAGCTTCCTCACCTGAAAACACAACACAGCCCCTGAACTGTTCACCAACTCAGTTATGAAAAGCCATTGCCTAAATGGAGTAGTGACCCACCAGCTGCAACACCAACTGTAGAAGCTGTTATTTCCCACTACTCCTTTTTGTGCCGTGCTCAACTACTGTCCTGCCTTACCAAGAATCTACGGCTAATGCCGAGCTGTGATGACCGCTCTTAAAATCAACTAAAATAATTAACCACGTGATGCTGGTTTTTTTTTTGTGAAAGAGGGCTTCGTTCAAGCCTTATTAAATTGCGCAGGCAATGGATGCATCCTGTATTGCAAACACTGTTTGCAACTGGAGAGCTGGGGGGGGTGGGAGAGAGAGAGAGAAGGGAGGAGGAAATGAGATGCAGAAACAGTAAATAGAAAATGCTTAGTCAGCAACTGTTACTGCAACATTAAAGGTGAAATGTAAATAGGCACAGTGCCAAGATTTAGATAAGTTTGATAACACTATCAACATCATCATCTTACTACATATATGTGAAAATGTGCGTACAAGTGCCACAATTATCGCAATGAACTGCAGGCTCTTGGTATAATGGAGACTTTTAAAAAGGCAACATGGCTTGCGCATGCTGCCTAAGCTCTGAGAAAAATAAAACTTGCTACTCGAGAAGTATTAATATCAATTGAATTTATTACAATTTACTAAGCTCCAAGGCACATTACAGTGTTCTGTTAACTACAGAAATGTATAAAGGACAAACAGAGCATGTTTTTCATGTACAGCATTTTGCTCTACTGTTCAAAAGCATCCGTGCATCAATAAAAGCAAAAACAAAAAACACATGAAGATTAAAAACGTTCAGATCAATAGAAACAAACTGAAACATTTTCCTTACAAACTTGCAACAAAAAAACACCCTCCCCCCAGAGCCACCCCACCGTTTTGCAAACAAAAAACAAAAACGAAAAAAAATAAAGTGAAAGACTAACACTCAGGGCTTGTAAAACATAAGCTGTCACCATTTTTGTAGCAATTTTTTAGGCATCAACACTGGCCTTGGCAAAAAAAAAAATTTTTTTTGTCTTTTGTGTTTTTCTTCTTCTTTCAGAGAAGTGCATACATTTACAAAAATACACACCAGCAGCAGGTAATCGCTAAGGGCTATTAACTTTGTACCTAGCCAACACACTGCCAAAGAAATGAGAACAGGTATTATGTAGTAACCAAACAATATTATATTCTGTTTAACAAAAACCAGCTCTATCCTTCAAATGAAGAAGAGTACATACCTTTGTTTCAAAATATAGAAACATACGACGAAAATAATGTCTATACATAAGACTAACTTTTGCAGTTTGTTATATTCACAATTCTACATCTTCAGGAGTCTGAAGGGATTGGATTTCCTACTCAAGGGTCTCTCTCCTTTTTCACTTTAACGTCCCCAGCTAAAATGGTCGCGATCTCGCCCTGCATAAATGCCCAAGGCACATTGGAACCGACTAGGGGACATTTCTCTCCGCTGGGGCAGTAGACTTCGCCAGTCGCCCCTTGGGCCTTGATGCTCTCTCTGGAACAAGGGAAGCAGAACTTGTGGCTGGGCACAGAGGGGCACTGAACAAAGTGGGTGTCCTCCAAGCGTTCGTGGCAAATGGTGCAGCACAGGGGCCCGCTGTTGGCCATGGGGGAGTCCGGAATGTTTTGGGGGTGCACTTGGTCCATGGCGGGGTGGGCGCTGGGGGGAGGAGGGGCCACTTGCAGGTTCATGTCCCCGTTGCGGGAGGCCAGGCGGCGCTGGCCCGGCACCGAGGCCGGCGACACGGGGCTGCTGCTGTTCCTGCGGGTGGACGTGGTGGAGTGCACCGAGCTGCCGTCCTTGGGCGAGTGGGCATTGCCCAGCGTGTCGGCCACCGACATGAGCGCGGCCATAGGGGACTGTCCGTTCTGCGGGGCGGACTCGGGCGGCGTGGTCCGGTTGGAGTGAGGCCCGAGGGGCGGCGGCGGCGGCGGCGGGGGGCCCCCGCCGTGTACTGCCCCGAAGCCGCCGGCCGACATGGTAAGCTTGAGCGCTTCGCTCTGGCTGGCCATCCACTGCTGCCGCTGCTGCTCGTCGCTGAGCTTCAGAGCCCCCTCGGCCGAGTCCGAGGGCTCGGGAGAGGCTTTCCTCTTGCGCATCGCCCCGCCGCCGCCGCCGCCGCCGCCGCCGGGTCCCCTAGAGGCGGCGGCCGTGCCCTGCGCCCCGCCGGCTCCGGTCCCCGGCCGCGGGAGACTCACCAGCGCCGTGGGCAGCATGGGGCAGCTGGCGTCCAGGTAGGGCTGCGGCAGCATGTCGGCGCCCACCAGCTCCTTGAAGAAGCGCACGGACTCGGGCAGTAGGTCCCCCAGGAGCCGCCAATCGCCGGAGCCGTGCTTCTTCTCGTACTCCAGGTACTTGAAGCCCGAGGAGAGGCCGCGGCCGAAGTCCTTCATGCAGTCCTGGTACATCTGCTTGGCCACCCCGGAGGCGCTGGAGAACACGGTGCCGGAGCCGCTGGGGTACTCGATGAAGAGCTTCAGCTCATAGTCCATGCCCGGCTTGGAGACGGCGTCGAAAGCAAAGACGCGGCCCAACAGGGCGTGATCCTTCTTGAAGCGCACCTCGTAGGGGGTGCAGCCGGCCAGAGTGAGCAGCGTGTCCCGCACGATCTTGGGCTTGCTGGCCCACTCTTCGGCCCGGTTCCGCAAGCTCTCGCTGAGCTCCGCCAGCGCCTCCGCGTTGCGCTGCTTCTCCTTCAGCTCCCGCTCTTGGTCGCTGCTGGACACCGAGCCCGGCCGCTTGCCGCAGGCCTCGGAGGACGAGCCGCCGCCTCCCCCGGCGCCGCCGCCACAGGTGCCCCCTTGGGAGGAGGCGGAGGGAGCCGGGGGACCCCCGCCGCCGCGGCCGCTCAGCCCTCCGTGCGGCGGGGGCAGCGCCACGCCGGAGGCGGCGGGCCCGTTCAGCAAGGTCTGCGGCAGCAAGTTGGGGGGCACGTTCATCTGCGTGCCGGCGGCCCCCGGGGGGAGGCCGGACACCAGCCCCCCGTGCGCCCCGCGGCGGGAGGAGGAAGAGGAGGAGGAGGAGTTGGGGCTCTGCCGGTTCAGCTCCGGCGGCCCGTCCTCAGGCGGCTTGGGGAAGCCGTTGGGCCCCCCCAGCCCGTTGGGCAAGCGGGCGCCGTGGCT
>NW_015090839.1:4373560-4374850 GCF_001431845.1 Calidris pugnax | reverse complement strand
GTGCGGCGGGGGCAGCGCCACGCCGGAGGCGGCGGGCCCGTTCAGCAAGGTCTGCGGCAGCAAGTTGGGGGGCACGTTCATCTGCGTGCCGGCGGCCCCCGGGGGGAGGCCGGACACCAGCCCCCCGTGCGCCCCGCGGCGGGAGGAGGAAGAGGAGGAGGAGGAGTTGGGGCTCTGCCGGTTCAGCTCCGGCGGCCCGTCCTCAGGCGGCTTGGGGAAGCCGTTGGGCCCCCCCAGCCCGTTGGGCAAGCGGGCGCCGTGGCTGCTGCCCAGGCTGCCCGGCGGCGGCGGGTACTCGAAGCGGCTGCGCTGCTCCGCCGCGGCGGCGCTGAGCCCGTAGCGGTCCAGGCTGGACTGGGTCAGCCCCGCCGAGGCTGCCTTAGAGGAGGCGTCCACATGGTTGAGCTGCTGCTGGGCCGCCGCCGCCGCCGCCGCTTCTTTGGCGGAGAGCGGTACTGCCTTGACGCCGACCGGAGGCGGGGGGCCCGGGGAGCGGCCGTCCTGGAAGCAGCCGTGCGCCCGCTTCAGCTGCCGGGCCGTCTCGATCACGAACTCGATGCGGTCGGCGCCCTCGTAGTTGACGCAGCCCCGGCAGACGGGCTCCGTGAAGTCCCAGATCATGGCCCAGGGCATGCGGGGCAGGTCGCACAGGTAGCATGACTGTCTCCGGGACGACGACACCTGCGCGGCGGACATGGTGCTGCTGGCCGGGGAGCTGCTGCCGCCGGGGTAGGGGCTGGCTCAGTCTTCCCCCCCGGGCTGCAGGGTGGGGGGGCTCTCCGTACCTGATCCTGTCGCCCCTTTCAGCGGGGGGATCGTCTGCTCTTAGCTGGCTCCTGCCGCCGGATAGGTCTTCTTCTACCTGGTCCTGCCGCTGCTGCCCCGGAGGGGTGGGAACCGCTTCTGCTGCTCCTCCGGGGGGCTGGGTGGGGGTCGCCTTCTAGCCGCTTCTGTTTCCCTGCGCTCTCTAGCTCTCCGCTGCTGCTGCTCCTCCTCCGGGAGGAGGCGGAGGTGCACGGAGGAAGATGGGGGGGTCACCTTCCCCCCGCCGCGGCTGCCTCGCGAGCTCACACTTCGCTACGTGCCGATCCACCGCCGCGAGCGAAAGGGGGACACCCGCACGGAGCTGTCCGGTCCCGGCAGCGGCTTCCCCGAGCGCCGGCGGAGCGGGAGCGGCCCGGGGGCAGCGGCGGCAGCAGCGTGGCGAGCGGCGCCGCCTGCTCCTCACTCACATCCTCGCCGCCGCTCGCAGTCCGAACGCGGGGTGCTGCGCGCCGCCGCGTGTGCCTG
>NW_015090839.1:4372462-4373550 GCF_001431845.1 Calidris pugnax | reverse complement strand
GCAGCCCGCGCTGCCGGCTATGTTTGGAAACTTGAACGCCAGATCGCGCCCTCGCCCTCCTCCTCCTCCCCCTCCGCCGCCGCCAAAACGCGGCCAGGAAGCGCATGCACTGAGATTGGGGGGGGAACGGGGGACCTGGGTGGCGGTGGTGCGTTTTTTTTTTCCTGGCTGGGCTTTCTAAGTTCAAATGTCTCGTTTTCAGGATTTTGTCAACCCGCGGATCGCCCCGCTTTGCCTCCGTGACGGCTGCGCGGCGTCCTGCCACCGAGGCTGTCGGTGGGATTCCCGTGCGCTCCGGCTGCTGAGGCAAATGGGGGGGATCCCGCCTTAATATCCGATTTCGTGTTTCTCTTTCAGTGATCCCGGTGACAGAATGACACAGTTTCTGTAAGCCCGTGACTACATCAGAAGCTCTTCCACTTTTGATTTGTTTAAATCAGCCATGTTTGCTGAGTGTTTAAGGTTGGGCTGGGAAAGATAGTGCTGTGCGTTGCTCAAGGGTGTAGGAGAGGCCGGGCAGGTGAGTAATCGCTGTGATCTCATCTCGCTAATGCAAAGGGACACAGGATTTCCCCGGCGCTGGGAGAACGCACGGCTCTTTCCTTTTTTTTTTTTTTTTTTTTTTTTTTTTTTTTTTTTTTTTTTTTTTTTTCTATTTCCCCCTTTAAATAGCTTGCTAACATTTGCATAACACTGCTAACAGGCAAATTACTCAAAACAACTTCGGTTCATGTAAATAAGCCGAGAATTCATTGCACTGGGAGACAAACGAAAAAAAAAAAACACAAACCCGAAGCCTGACTTCTCCCGACCGCGATCCCCCAAAGTTGCCCGCTCCCCGCCCGCCCCCGCGGCCACGCCGGTGCCGGTGCTGGCCGGGAGGGGCTCTGCACAGCCCGCTCGTACTCTCCCCGCAGTCGGCGGCTGGTTTTGCAAACGCCGTCCGCGTCCAAAGAATAATAACCCCCCACGGCGGGGAGGCGGTTCGGCAGGGACCCGGCGGGCTGCGCGGCGGGCGGCAGCCGGCATCGCCTCCCGGGGCAGCGCTGCCCGCGGAGGGAGCGCTCGCACTCGCGGTGCCTGCGGAG
>NW_015090839.1:4320641-4372452 GCF_001431845.1 Calidris pugnax | reverse complement strand
GGGGGGGGGGGGGGGGATTTCTTTCTTTCAGTACTTCTTCCTGGTTCTTTTGTTGCTAGAAACGCCGAAACCCCCGTCCGTTACAGGTTTCCCTCTGTGCTTTAAAGGGACTTGGGGTTTCTATGGCGCGGTGCCACGGCTCCCTTACACGCGTACACACACACACGCCCAGCAGCGATGCAGCAGCGGGCAGGAAAGATACCTCGTATTCGGTCAATAATATTTCAAAACTCACACGACTAAAAAGTTGTTGCTTTAAATAATTCGTTTCATGTCGCCAGTGCGTCTCATTTCCATTTTTAGTTGTCTAAAACGTTTTATATGTGTCTGGTTATAATCTATAAAGCTGGCAAACGAATTTGATATGTATGTGAGCGGAATTATTTTACAGGGAAGGCTTAATGAAATGCACATGCTGAAGTTAGAGAAATGGTAGGAGCAGATAAAATACAGTAAGAAAATCAATTCTGACAAAGTGACTCTTATTCAAGGGAAGCTTGCAGAAGCAGCGAGTAGAGATAGAAAAGTCTTTGAATTATGTGTGTCTCCTATATGCAAATTGGCTGAAGAAGATGTGCTAAAGGAGAGTGGATTTCACACCTAAACTGTGGACATTATAGAGGCTTCACAGAAGCAAGCTTCCAGTAAGGCAGATGAAAGATGGTCAAAGTAAAAGTCTTTGGTTCCAGCCACAGTGATTTAGTGATGGCTGCAGAATTTCTACATGAATATGACTTTTCTTGACAAAACAAGCATGTGTTCGCTCTGATTCATACTGGAAGGCCAACTCTTTTCCTTTTACTGCCCCATGTTGATCTTCATACACGAAGCAGAACTGGGCTGTGGGAAAAGGTCAGCCCCTGCTTAAAGAACTCAGGTTTGAGAGAGTTGAGGCTTTCCCCTTCATCCCGAGTGTCTGGGAATGCAGAACTGCAGCATATCCCGACTGTATTTCAGTCCCCAGGTTATACAAACCCAACACATGACAAGGCACTCTGTGTGCTTGAACCGCCCCTCACCCTGGCTCCTCGCTCCACTGAATCCTCCTGCAAGAAAGCCCTTTTTTGGTAACACTCACCTCACAGGAACAGACTTCTTGGCTCACAAGAGCAGTCTTTATAGTGGGTGTAAATAATAATCACCTTAGATATAATCTAGCCCCAGAAAACCATTTACAGGTGCTGTCAACTCCCTTTATAGTTTGTGAATAGAAAAAGAGCAGAGATTAGCATCTGTGACCTGACCAAACTGCCTTTACTTTTACTTGCAGGATACACAGTCGCGGAAATATATTTGTTTTTCCGTAATGATTAAACTTTGATTTAAACTTTGGTCACGGGCACGTACTGTACCATTACGCAAGTGGCACTTAAGGATGAAGTGTCAGCATAGTAACAATATGGCCAGCAGCAGCAGTGATCTCTGCAAAGCTGATTGATGAAGAGAACTGCAATGTAAATGCAAATAAATGCCACGCAGTGGCACCTTCACAGGGAACGAGTTGTCAGTATCAATCTAATCTGGTAGGGGAAAATAGATTGAACGGTGGCAAATGCAACAAAGCTCCACTCTATGGCAGCGCTGTCCCTGGGAGGGCAGCAGCGTGCTTTCCTGCTCACCTTCCGTCTTTCCTCTCCTTTGCCATGCGTATGGCAGGGCAGGAGTGATCCAGATCAGTCTTGCTGGATTTATACTAAACACGTCTGGTGTTTATTTAGCTTTGAAATAATCCAGGAATTAAAATTACGTTTGGAGGAGGAAAAGAGGAAGCCCAAACAATGAAGCCATTCAGGTGCTTGATCTGGCTAACTGAAAGAAAGAAGCAAGCAAACAAAAAACAGCGTAAGAACCCCCCCCCCGACAGTAGCTTGTTTAATAAGAGGGAGGGGAGTGCAAGAAGGGATGGAGCCGCGGCCATGAACAATTGCTACCCAGCTACTGCTTTTTGCGCAGGAACACGAGTCAGCACTTCGGATGCAGCATTAGGGATTCTGCGGAGATTGCCCAAAGTTTATGACCTGCCAGTAGTCCCAAGGGACAAAGAATATAATTTGCACTATCAGAAGTGAAACCTACTAACTCTTTCCTTTCAGTGCCAGGATAAATACTGCCATCTGATAATCCCTTTCCCTTTATTCCTATTACCCTCTTTCTTTGGAAGTACACACGCACACGCACATACACATCTGTGTAACATTAAACAGCAGGTGAAGCTTTGATTTAAACAAAGGAATCAAAATGATCGTACGAAACACGGCGCGTGGGAGCTGGCCAACACCTTGCTTAGTGCCACCAGCAGATATAGGAAG
Source organism: Calidris pugnax (assembly GCF_001431845.1). Classification (NCBI taxonomy): domain Eukaryota; kingdom Metazoa; phylum Chordata; class Aves; order Charadriiformes; family Scolopacidae; genus Calidris; species Calidris pugnax. The sequence continues at coordinate 4,370,143 of NW_015090839.1, read as the reverse complement.
CAGAGACTGTAACACACTACGATGAAAGAAGCGACAAAACCCAGGTGCCCAGCTACACCCCAGGTCTGCAAGGCTCTGCCCTGTGCCATTCCCAAAATATGGGGATTACTGTTGACCTGGATGCACGAGGAGTACTGTTGATTATTGATCAGCAGTACAGTGTTAATTATGCAGAATATAGGACAGCCCCAAAGTTTGCAAGCAGTAATAATTAGTAGCCCATGATATCGGCAGCATGGGAATGAGGTCTTCTCTGGCTCTAAGTGCTCACAGCCTGGGAATATGTTTAACTCTTTCCTGCTTGTTTCATGAAGTTTTGGCACTGATCAGTGCAGCAGTCACAGCAGCTGGTTCTTTTGCAGGTGCTCACCTACAGAAATGGCTCTTTCCTCAGTGGTCAAAACAGCAGCTACAGCTGGGAAAAAACACAAGAACCAGAAGGGAAGCACACTCCCGAGAGTGTGATTTACATGGATTTACCTCAGTATAGCAAATAAAATAAAATCCGTCACAATCAAATTACTGGCTTCAAAACAATGCAGAGATTAGCAGTGAACAGAGCACTCAGTGGTAAAGGGAGCATGTTCAGCAAATCAAAACACAAACACTTCAGGAAGGAGTTGCAGAATTTTGTCAAATTAAAAGTTAAACAACATTGTCTTCTACTAGGAGCTGCCAGCAAGTGTCAAAACACCTAGATACAAAGAATAGGAGTGTAATTACGTGTTTCTGTTTATCGTTTCAGTTCTCATCTTACTATAATTCTGTTTTTTCCTACCATTCTTCAGGTAGTGAGCCGTGTTGACATACAGAGCCTATTGCTTTCCTATCCAGGAACTCTTCCCTCTTTCCCTCCTCCCTTTTCTTCTTTCAATCCTTGCTCTGCAGTGCAGGCACATTTCTTAATGGAATTGCCTGTCGCATCCTCCGGTTTTACCCGTCCTATTTCCCCACTGCTGCTGGAGCGTGGAGCCCAGGGCACAGCCAGGAGGAGGTTGCCCTGCCCCCAGCCCCACATGCCCAGCTGAGTCAGCTCTGCAGCCCCCCGACCCCACCAACCTCTCCTTTCTGCCCTGGAAAGAAGTTAGGGCTCCTCTGTAAGACCCGCCCCAAATCAATTTTCCTACAGCTGTCTTTATGGTTTTAAAACCTGCCTGCAAGCCCACATTTCCGCACGTTAACCTTTGCCAAATCTTACAGTGCAAAATAAGACACCTACAATTAATTCTGCTTGCTCCGCAAGGGCCTAGCAACTGGGTCGTGTGTTTTAGGCTGGGATATGCAGAGGCTGGATCCTCTGCTGTTGTTATTTTTACTTTATCCCTGGACTGTTTTCATCTTACATCCTGTGGACGTAGTAAACAATCAACAATAATGAATCAACTGAATCAGTACATTTTTTAAGGCTATTCCCACTGAGAGCCACTTGCACTTTCGTGACAGTTAAGAATCTGCCAAACATTAACTTAGTTACCAGCAAGACAGGCTCCCCCCTCCCTTCACCCCATACACAGATTGTTTATCAAAACGTGCTGCCAAGAAAAATATCCCTGCTTTTGGCCTCCACTAGTGATTAATAACACTTGAGAACTGAACAAAACTTTACTGTGTTTTCCAAAAAATGGAGGAGGTGGGAAGGAGGGGGGACGGGATTAAGAAAGAAAGAAAGAAAGAAAGACAGAAAGAAAGAGAAGGAAAGGAAGGAAGGGAAAGGAAAAGAAACTGCACTATCTTAAGTTATTTCACATGGCATAACCTCATTTTCCTCTGTTAACTAGGCCATCTGAAAAGACCTAAACCACTTTTTCTCCAAGACCATGTTATAAGTGCTGATTAACATTGTTATTGAAAGAAAAATGTTATGGGCACAGGATAAGGGTGAGAACAGAAGGCAGGGGGGGGCAGTTTCTTTTATTAGCACATATCAAGATGAGCTATGGGGGGAAAAGGAGAGGAAAAAAGAAAAGATCATTTACTTTTTTTTCAAAGACCATTGGTAAAATTCCTAAGGGAGACTAAGTGCCAAAATTAACTGTCTTGGTGTATTACTTTTAGACACTACTGCCTGGGTGAATTAAGTCAAGTCTTCAAGCAGCAGCCAAAGATAGCTGCAAGCTGAAAAAGAAGCACTACATTTCCTTGTTTTGTGGTGAAACTCACAAATTTGTGGAGATTGTCTTTGCTCCAGGGTTTTTTTCCTATCTCTTTTTCGCCTTCTGGGCTATTTTTACTATTTTATATTTGGCATTATAAATGTGTTTTGTAAAGGGAAAGCAAGGTAAGAAACAAGCAACTCTTAAGAAAAAAAGAGAAAAGTAAAAAAATGAGAGTGCATCCATGTATACTGTATCTAATTATATATATACACATACATGTGAGAGTATACATACGTATGTAAGTCATATAAGGTATTTTTCATTAGTCTGTACTCCAAAAGGTATTATTTAGTAAAAGATAATAAACAACTCTTGAACAGTGGGATACAGACTAGTGAAAACAGTTTACTGAAATTAATGATGCTGGATTGAAGCAAACCTTCCCTTTGGAATTAGTGCCAGACATAGTTTTCCTGAACCCTGTCCAACTGCCTGAGCGACAGACAATTTTCATTCTATTTGTGCTAAAGGCTTATGACTAGTGCTGGAAAATGAAGCCCTTGCCCTTGATCTCAGTGCAGATTAAAAAAAAAAAAAAAAGGAGAACTGTGCCAATTTGTTTCCTCTGCCAATAGAAGCCCTTGTGCTTTGGGTAATGCAAAACAATAAAAAGTTCACATGAAAACTCTCCATTGAAAGGAAACCCACCAAGAGCCATGTATCTCTGCTACATTCAGCAGCCAGTTTCCGAGATTCTCACAATGTCAGCAAAATGCGGAGGGTAAGGGCAGAAAATATTTACCAGCCAGCAATACCATCTTTTTTTCTGTTCCATGTCTCACTGCTATGCATCTGATGATGATTGCTATAGAAATACCTCACTGTAAATAACCACTCTCCCTTCTGCTAACACCCATCTCCCCGTGCTCAGGTTCTGCATGTAGGTTTGGGGCTGTGCAGCCCTAGTTGTCGGAGCAGATTCTATTTCTGAGGGATGAAATCCACGTTTGACATACACACCCCGAGTTTTAAACAGTGGCTATACTGTACTGCTGTCAGCCAGCTAATCTCTGATTGCTTTTTCCTAGATTATTAATAAAATTACAATCCCAAGCAGAAGGCGTGTGCTTTCATTGTACAGTCTGCACTTGTGACACGGTACATGTGGAAAATTTTGAGTGCACTGCAGTGAATGGTCTGGGGGTTAGTTTTTAGCTTCCGCTAAGTACCTGGCAGGCTGCCATGGCTGAAGGATTCTGGGAACTGAAAGGCTCCCAAGTACAAACTGCCAGCATTAAGCAGTCCTGACAGCTCTGCTCCTTCCACACTTGGCAGCAGTTCAAAGTGCTCTTTCATTTGAAAGGCTGGAAGGCTGCCATGTGCAATGCAGATTTGCTGTGCCTGCTCTCATAAGGAACTGATAAATGCCGTTGCTGTTGCCATGGGGACAGGAGGCTATCAGAATGGCCTTGTGATCTGCAGCCTCTCAGCTCTGCAGGGTTTTTTTTTTCCCTGAGATGGTGAAATAAATGTTCTAGAGAAGGTTAACTCTTGAAGGACAGGAAGCGCTGGTTTGAAAAGACTGGGTGAGCCTCTGTGCATGGCTCCTCCAAAGTGCTGGGAACAAGATTAACACGTACCTGCCAACTGTCCCTATTTGGGAAGGACTAGCCCCAGGGATTTTTTTAAGGTCAGGAGGGAGGGAGGGAAGGAGAAAGGAAGGAAGAGGAAAGACCTCCTTCTCCCCTCTCAGTCCTTTCAGATTTCTCTTCCAGTTCAGGATCTCCTAGCATAATTAAAAGGCTGTCCCCTTTCTTCCCCTCACTATCCCCACGTACAGTTTTCAGATGCTGGTGGAAATGAATTAATTTAGCACTGGATCTTGCAACGTGCCTGATGTCTTTAGCTCTCATTCACATCACCGGACAGCTAGCAGGATTAGACCCATTATGTGAACTCTGTGTGTGGTTAATGTGAATAAAAAGAAAGAACAGTGTGATATAAAACTGCATGCTTAAGAGAGATCTTAGTGACGATGCAAGTCCTGAGAGTGAATCTTGGCTTGTCCTAGTTCCCAAGAATAAAATAAACAGACCCTTGAGCTATGCAGTTTGAGTGTGTATATAAATGAGTGTGCACATCTACTTCTGAGAAAGAAAGTGTAGAGAAAAATATAGGTGGCAAATATTTTAGTCAGAATTTATGCCCTTTTCCCTATCACTTCTTTTTTTACATGTGATTTCTTTCCATCTCTGCTACAGCAATAAATTTGGGTTCCCTAAAGACATTTTGCTGCAGTTCAGTAAACTGAATTGTGTTTAACCAAGGCGAAGTCTGAGGATGACATCATAGTGGGGAACAATGGAGTGCATCACTCCTCTCCCTGACCACACAGCAAACTTCAGGGCAGCGTTTAGAAAGATCAACATGGGCATGTATCTGTATTTACAGAGCGCATATAAAACGCAATAAGCATTCAGATAGTGACATAAAACAGGAAAGAAAAAGTATGGGGGGAATTTTGTTTATATATTGGAGTGTTAGCAGTTCGGGGACCTCTTTTAAAACTGGGAAAAAAATCAACCACCCCCCATGTGAACAAATCTCCCCCATCCTTCTCTGAACATGGATCTCTGCCTTTCAGAACTGTATGCTTGTATCTTTCCAATACACGTGAATGGTATTATATGAAATGGCAAAAAAACTGATCAACAGAATTTCAACCCAAATTCAATAGATAATCTGGTTAACTCCTTGATGCTTAACCTGTAGCTTTTTAAAATACCAATCCCCTTACTTATTTTAGTTTCACTTATTTTTTACTGTGTTCATTGTTTAAAAGCTTTTTGGTTGTGAATGTGTTAAGCAAGGTTTGAATGAAAAGTATGTCTGAAAAACATACATGGGAAAATGTTTTAGAAATAACACAGAAATACACAATGTATGTGTATACACACACACTCATATACCCTTTACCTTTTCTGAATTATCTTTTAGTTTCTGTTTTCAAACAAATTAAGGAATTTGTGATTCTGAGTTTTGTATCTGACATCAAATCCTGCTGGTTAAAATAATCTGCATATGCAATGCTAGATAAAAGCTAGTTGTATACATTTGCAAAGCAATTTCAAAATTGCAAACAAGACTACATTTCACAAGCCTTTGCACCATACTGAGCTAGGCCAAAGGAAATATTTCTTCCTGACTGCTTGGGATATTTTTTTTTTTTTTAAATAAATGTGAAGTTAACTGTAATTCTACTGTAATTTCTTTACCTGATTCTCTCTGGGTTCTCGCCTACGGTTGTCATGGTAATTTGATAATTCTGGCTTGCTCTCTACACATTCTGTTTTTCTCACTGGATTTCCTGATTATTCAGAAAACTTTTTTAAAAAACCCTCCCGTCTCCCCCCTCCTCTGCCCCCGTTCTGTGCTGAATCCTGCCTTTTTCATTCCTCTAGCATAGAGGAATGTGTATTATTTTGCTACAAATCTACTAAGGTGAAACTGTTTGCTCCACTTACCTGAAAATGGAGATAATGAGATAAGCATACATACTACAGCACTTCTTATATTATCTTTCATAGTCTATGACAGGGGATAGAGAGGAAATGTGGAAAGATAACTGCATATAGATTTCTTGTAAAGTAGTTGGATCTTAATCCTATAGATATTATTTAGGGTTTAACCGCTGCATTTCTGACAGCAGGAGCATGTATTTAACTGTTGCCTTTTCAAATGTGACAGACACATTTGTACCTAGAGTGAGAGAGAATATATTCTCTCTATATGACAGGGTAGAAGCAATATTTTATTCAGGGGTTCAGGTGACAATTTATACCAGAAGAAACAAACCGATCATGCTTTGAATGCACCAGTAAAACCCAAAGAAAAATGCACTAAGTATGCTAAGTCTGCTAAGTAATATTTAGCTTGGGTGTGTAGTTACAAAAGGCTTATGTCATTGATGTGTGCGTCTTTTAAAAGCACTCAGTGTTAGATTATGTATACAAAATATATGCATACATATTGTAGATGTATACATAATATGTACATATGAAGGTACATAAGCTTGCTTTTATGGGGGCAGTCATTCTCCCCCAGACACTAGGTGATTTTTGTGATAAAAGCACAGAGCTACCATATTTACCTTACTTTAAATAATTTGCTTGAATATTCTATCTCATGTTATTTCCTATGTCTAGTCCTTGTACATTTAGCCTCTATATACTTCAAGGAAGGGTATGCATTTTACTGTGCTGGTCAGTGCCTCATACAACTACACCATGACATCATTAGGATCTCAAAGAATTATTTCAAGGCAAATAATTCACCACCATTAAGAGTCATAACTGAAACTATAGTCCAATTATACCAAATAATTTCCACTATATGCTGTCTTTCCAATGTATCAACGGAATCTGCAATTCCACTGGATAAGGTGTATCTATATCAACTAAAAGTACCAGTGTAAATGGAATCTACAAATTCTGCAGTCTGGCCTCTATTGTTTTCTTCTTCCTTCTCTTTCTTGTACTGGAAAGCACATTTGGGATTTCTTACTAAGCCCTTTTGATGGCATCATGCTGTGGAATCTGCTAAACTCAGTGAGCATTCCAGCTGTGACAGCCTCTCTGCCTCAATTTATTGACATAATCTAGGACATCTGTGACATCATCTGACAATCTGTGACATCACACTGTGAACCACAAGACCAGAAAAGATTGCTGTTCCTTAATCACCATGAATTTAAAAGGTGTCATAGGTAGTATTTGGCGTGTGACTGCAATGTTCACACAATTTTAACTGTGAAAATGCTGTTAAAATAGCCCCTTATACATAGAATAAAGGATCTATGAATCTGTTTGGAAACTTTTCAACTGTAAGAATCTTATTTTCTTCTTACTTTGATTTTTAAATTTCCATTATCAGTAAAATAAAAATGAAAAATTTTATCCAATTCCTATGTAGTGTAATAAATCAGCAATGAATACATTTATGTGCGCTTATGTGCTAAAAGCCACATACTCCCACTGCTACTGAACAGAAGAAAAGGTTTCAGTAAATCACATGTAGGACATTTAATGTTTAATTCACTTTAAATTTCTATTTATTCATGTATTTCTACAATGTATACACTCCAGAAGCTCAATAGACTGTATGCTTCATATCTAGCAGAAAAATGATGACCTCTCCCTTCTGAAAAGATGACTCAACAGAGGAATGCTCTATTTTACATTCTGCTAACACCTAATTATTTTTACAAAATATATCCAGTAGCCTTTATTATTTGAGCAATCATAAATATTTACAAAGAAATTATAGTCTTGAAAACAACCTACATGCTGATGCTTTTTTCTTTTCTTAGAATGTTGTTTGTTTACATACCTGCTAATTGCTAAAATTCAGTAATCTGTCGTGATCTTACTTTTATTAGTGTAAATTAGCGAAGTCTTGCTGCACAAATTACCACGGCTTTGCCACGCAAATATAATAGGGTCAGCTATTTCTTTTAAAAGCCAGTGTGCTCTAGTCCATTTTTTTTTATTACTGTTATCTTTAGTTCTGTGAAGCCTTGGAACATTTCCCAGTCTGGATCTATAGAAAGTTTCCCGGGAAAATGTATAACGAGCCTGTGTTCTGCTTTACTCTGTGCTGGCAGTGCCTGTGTGCTTTTGGTGAGCTATGTCTTTGAAGACCTAGCCCATGCATGGAGTCCAGTCAGGCTGAAAAATTTAGCAGTTGAGACATTTTACAATCCAAAATCTCTTTTAAACAAAGGTGTGGTTTAGCAGGACTGGCTGCTTCTGACCTCTTTCAGCCTCTTATTATTGCAGCTGCTATGATGTAAGGCTGAGTATGGTAGAGCTAAAGTAGCTGAGGCTCAGGGAGAAATGCTGAGAACAGCTGTTTTACTGTAAACATTAACAAGGGTTTGACTTCATTTGCAAGCTGGGAGCATTCACAGTTTCTGCACAAATAATACTTCGGGAATTTGATCTAGATGTTCACAGCACAAAGGAAAAAAATTATCTCTTCTATACATTAGTGCAGCTTTGAATAAAGCAAATTCTCTGCACAGAGATGCATCCCATTAAGATCAACAGGGATTTTTTCACGTTAATATACAGTTTCACACAGACGATACAGACGCATGCACAGGAAAAGAAGAAGCAATATTTATCTGCTTTAGCTATTTCTAAAGCTCCTATCACATTGGTATCTAAGTGCCAATTAGATACCAAAAATATTCAGTTGTAGCAGACACTGATGTCTGCTGATTATTGCAGAGCTACAAACAGAATCCTATCCAAGAGGGCAGAGAGGGATTTGAATGCTTTCCCCTTAGCTCAGTGCCGCAATTCATGAATGTTAGAAAACAAATTTCAGACCTCATTTCCTTCATTACATTCTCGAGGTTGCTTTATTCTGAAGCAAATGAAAAATCTCAGACAAAGTGACCTTTGCAGCGAGTGGGGACATCCACTGACATTGCATACATCTGCATATGCACACATAGACATGTGGGCCAGATCCTCCAGACACAGAAAGCTGTTTTTTTCCCACATTATCAATGCAATGGAGCCTGCGAGGCAGCTCAGCCAGCTACTCGCACATCAGCCAGTGCAGATATGACAAAGCCTCAGCTGGTTTGCAGCCACTGCAGGGACTGCAATGGCTCTTCTTTTCTTGAGGACTTGTGAAAGATGTACAGTTTAGAAATGGCTAAACTGAGCCTACTTCTCCTGGATCCCTGGTTACCAGACTAGTTTCTTGGGTCCAGTGGTAACCAGTGCAAAATACAGTAGCTCTGCTGGTGTTACAGTTTACACTAGGGACCCTGCTGGCAGGGAGACAACCCCAGGATGATGCAAGGATGGCCTGAAGCTGCATTTTCACCACCCTCTTGGCCTGCCAAGAACTGCTTGGCCAAAGCTTGGGGTCTGGGCAACAGTCCCTATGTACAGACTTCTTCCAGAAACTCCCCATATTAAATATAAAGCTATATAAGTCCTAACTATCTTCCCCATTTTTTATTATTATGGTTCACAGGCTAAGTAGCATAAACTCTGGTCAGCCCTTTGATAAAAGACCAAAGCAAACTTGGAGTCCAGAAAGGCTTGTTAAAGTTCATCACTTCCAATGAAAATCTTAAAATTGTGCCTGTACTGTTGGATGTGGACCCCTTTGAATGAGAAATAAAATTAACCAGTTGAACATTTGACCTTTTTAATGTTCCCAGGACATTTCCCACAAATCTGAAAGTATCAAATTCAGAGCTAGTTAACTATATTCTGTTCTTAATCTGTTTGTGTTTATGCAGGATAAGGGGAGGGTTTTGGTCGCTGTCCTGTTCTATAGTGTTAATCTATTGTACAGTTGAACAGCTACTGTCTCCTCATCCAGAGCGGCTGTGTTTCTTCAGATTATGATTTGTTTCTATGTTTTGGGACGAAATAACATAAACCTCTATCTACAGCTGTACATATTGTCTCTCTTGCATTCCTGTATATAGTGGAAAATAAAAACATTCTGAGTGCGATTTATTCCTGACCTCAGGCATGTTAAAATCTCCAATTAAAGTTTCATCATCCATGTGTGATAACTGAGGCTTTGAAATGCACCTGGAAACATATCTTGCTTTCTTTCCTTCCTTCCCTCTGACAGGATTTCAGAGCTCTGGAATCTTATCTGTTGTGAGTTGCCTTTCCCCTAGTCATACTTTTTAGTGAACAAATGTTCAAAAAACTACCCAGTTGTTTGCCTAGATCTTGTAACCAAAACAAGGCCCCATCCTGTCCTCTTCCACTGCCCATGCCTATAATTTCTTCTCAAGCTGAATGCTGAATGGGGCTAAAGCCAGCATACTATTATGTTTGGAACCAGGTTCCATCCAGGAAAATGATACAAACGAACCTGGGAAATAAGCTGCAGCTTGAGAAAGTAATAAAGCATGTTACAGTACTCATATGTAACTGGAGATGGAGGAGCTGCTTCCAGAACAGGGACTGGAAAGGACATACTGGCACCTGTGTAATTTCTGAACCACTGAAGTCAAATTCTTTCCTCTCTGTCTTGGCAAGTCCAGAGACCAGATGAGACACTGTGGCCTGGCCAAAAGAGAGACTGCTCTGGCACTTACAGAAACCTCTTCTATAGCCGATTCTTCCTGTGATAGTAGCCCTTCTCAGCACCTCAAAAATGCTCCCTGAAACACCAGCCCCATCTGGAGTTTCTATAACTGGATGAAACATCTGTCAGCACCACTAGAACCATTCTCAAGGAAAGACTGGGATAAGACACCTCACGGCACTGACCCAGCAAAAAGTAACCCTGCTGTAGGCTGGCAGTGGACATTCAGGCAGCTCTAATTCTGAAGGACACCAAATGCTCTTTCCCAAAGCTCCCTGAGAAAAACAGGTCCAAAACTTTGGATTTTGTATTTAAATTCCCCATTAAATATCTCTGTAAGTTGAAACATTTGGTCTTGTCGTCTGTTCCCATTTACTAATCCCACTTAGAAGCCTTCTTGTCTGTAAACCTGTCAGACACACACAGTTGTCCACCAGAAACAAACAAACTCATCACCTTGGTAATTTACAACACTAGCCCACACTGTTTTTCCTGTGTTAAAAACAGGACTGTCAAGGTATTTAGAGATCTAAGAGAGGTTGACCTCTAAGCATACAATCCGACCCTATTGACATACAATCCAAATTAGAAATACTTTGGTTTATTTCATGCATTCCTCAATTTGTCAGAAATAAAACCTCACTTCTTAAATAAGACACTATAATTGAAAATTAGTCCTTCATTTCTGGCCCTCACTGCTGTCCCACATCTCACATGTTGCTGCCTTAGCCCACTTCTAAACATCCTTCACACAAGCGAGCCACCTCTGGTCATGAAGAATTGCATGTATATCCCTTCCCAGTGCTCTTTATCAGAAAGCTGAACCAGTCAGGCTTAAGGAAATCACTGCGAAACTGTAGAAGTTTAGGCCAGAAACTTAACTCCCCCAAAAGCCAATCCTATTGAAATTGTTCTGTTTGTTGGTTTTTGGTTGTTGTTTTTTTTTTAAAGGAGGAGGGAATTCCTGTGATTTTCCTTGAACATTTTCCAAAGTCAGGTTTTCTCCAAATGTAACCCAAAACCTCATCTGGAAGGTGTGCTCGTATTCCAATCCAGCCTGTCTTTTGGGGAAATGCATAAAACACCAGACTTTATCACAAACCTTTTTGATTAGAAAAACAACTCCAATCTAGCTTGTTATCTGAAAATAGGCATAGTCAAGCTTTTGTAATGGGAAAATGGCTGCATCCTCTAGCAGGTCAAATACAAAACAAAAAATGTACCCTAGTCAAAGATAAAGTCTGACCTGATTTTTGAAGCCTTTACTTTTAGAGCTGTCTGGAAGAGCCAAAGGAATAATGGTGGACTTGTAAGAAGGAATTAAAAAAAAAGGAAAAGGAAGAAAGTGTATCTCTGAAATAGATTTTTGAGGTGACAGCCTGAGGATCAGGTCCAATAAGGGATCCGCAGTGCCAAATAAGTTACGCCCCGCAGTGCCAAAATGAAAGGTACTGGGTTGCTAGAGGGGAGTTCAGAACCTCTTGTTCTGTGTCTAGATTTCCTATATAGAGCATGGGAAAAATTAAGCACCTCTGAGTATGGTATCCAAAACATCTGTTTCTGTATTTTATCCAGTGACTATTTATATCAAATATTTAAGAAACAGTCCTGAAAGCTGGGAAGGGAATCTAAAGCTCTCTCTGCCAGATGGGTGCCTTAACCAGTACAGTCATGCTTTCTCTTACGCTTTCTCTGCTCTCTGTGATTCCCGTTCTCTCTCTCTCTGGCCCAATGAACTTAAATTATTTTCTGCAGCATGGCACAGTTTCAATAGGAAGGGTGGAGAGTGCCTGCCTTCAAAACAGCCTACAGTCTGGTGGTAAGGCCGCTCTCCTGGGACGTGTGAGTCGGAGTCTCCTCACGCATGGAACATTCTTGTGCTCACGGACAGGAAACGGTGAGGGTGCACTTGAGAACTCACCTTGTTTTTTCTAATATCTAACTGCTATTATACAGATAATAAAAGGAAATATTTAACAATAACCAAGAGAATTACTGACACTTATAGACACCTTTAATCTCTGAGATTCCAAAGCAAACAATGGGTTATGCTGAAGCAAGTTTGCCCTTTGGAACTAGCAGAAGCACCCAAGAATGCAGAAATGGGCTTTGCTATACTTCTTAGAATGTCGTAATACATGTTTTTTTGTAAGCGAGATCAACTCTGTAGGCTGAGTCAGAAGAAAATTCTGCTTGCATGGTAACCTTTTTTGTCCACTCTGTGGAGACTGGCTAACACCATTTCAGCTTTAACCTCCTTCAGTTCCTTCCCTGCTTTCCTAGAGCAAAAGTACAGCAGTTGTATTTAAGCCCTGTGCAGCAGCTCAGAGGTGTAAGTCTTACCCACAGGTATGTACCTTTGAATCACATTGCTTACTATCAGTTAATTATCTCCTGGGGCATCGTGCAAGCAACACTGCACAAGCTTAGGCTAGGAGATGAAGAAAACTTCAACATGTTATTGAAAGTACAGAGAAGAGCTTGAAGGAAGCAGAAAATAATAAAGCATGTTGAATTTTGGCCAAGGTGGTAAGAATTAATAACCTGACTTCCAGTAGCATACCATGCGATCTACTGTAACTACCCCTATGGCCCATTGTCTGACAGGCTGTCGGTTTCACATGGATTTGACAGTTTTGCAGGTCAGTCCCCTTTGAATCTACTTTAATTCTTACTATATTTAAACAAAAGAAAAAGAGGAGTAATTTCTGAGTCTGCACAGCTCCTACTGGCAAAGCTACACAGAGCTCACAGAACAGTAGGAAGGGAACTTTCCAGAATATGGATGTCTCTTTTTTCAGCCAAACCAACACTTGCTGCTCAGATAATGACAGCCAGTCAGTCTCAGGCTGCCTCTGTGCTACAGCTGGCCAGAAGTCCTAGCAGTGCAGGTCCTACTTCCAGGGTTACTCCATCAAACCTCCAGCTTCCGCACTTAGACGAGAAGCAGTTATAATGGCCCCATACTGTGCCTCCATTTGAGTCAGTCTTTCTGTGCCAATTGCTGTGCATTAACAGACCCTGTATACTGAAGGAACAAGAGCCAAACCTGTCTCAGTTTCTAGTTTTTTGACTCAGAAGTTTATGCAATGCAGGAAGTTACGGTTTCCCAAGCCCTTTCCATAAACAGTGTATTTGGTGAGCACTTTGCTCCTCTATGACCCAATCAAATCAAGGGCAGTTAGCATATAAAAAATTTCATGTCTGTATTTAAATGTTTTGCTGAATCTGGGCCTAAGTAAAGATGTACTTAAAGATAAAAAGTTTTCTAAAATTATGGATTCAGAATATTTGTATGTACCTTAGAAAATGAAGAGAAAATGATCTTTATTCTAATAGCTTCACTAACATTCTACACTCATTCCTTCCTTTTCCTATTTAAATGTAGAGTATTTGAGACTTGTAAAATGTGTGCTTTTACGATTAGGATTTTGGCTCACTATAATTTTTGCTTTTGTGTTTTTTTGCCATACAAAGGTACATGTGTTTCAATTTTACACATTAAGGGAAACCATCTTTGGTAGGCATGTCAGAATGCATTTTATGTATCTGGGTCATGCGACACGGGCTGCACACACTATTCCAATTTGAGGACCTTTTGAGGAGACAGGTTGTGCCCATACTCCCTGAGCATACACTGAATGAGCAGGTAAAAACAACATCACAAAAGCTACCCTCTGTCTCTGCCTCCCAGTAACACAAATCCCTGCAGCATGCATTCCACTTTGAGTCATTGGCCCCACACATAGCCTGTAACCATATAAACAGGGCTTCAGCCAGACACTGTCCATCAGCCTCCAGTTTGCAAGTCTGACACATACACATGATGCCTCTTGCTGCAACTTCTGCTGCTATTGCTACTTGGTTTGGATGGGATCAGACTTTGAAGAACTAACTTGGATACAATGGGATGGGGCACAACGGTTCTCAATGACCAGGAGAGAGTTTGGGACTGCAGGCCTCTCCCTCATCCTAGACAAAGGGAGACTATTCTGTTTAGAACAGGACACTTCTGCCACTTCTCACCTAGACTTACTCCTATAGCAGAGGCTATCAAATACAGATCTCTTTCACAGCAACTAGAGGAAGGGAGAGGGAGATGAGCATGCATGAGGAGGACTGCTTCACATTCTACCAAGGGAGGATGGACAGTGACTCACAACTTTAGCATAAGGAGTCAGTCTGTGCAAGCAATTGGAGCTTGACCAGCAGCACGATGGGCTTTATCCTCATGTCCATAAGCACTGCAGTCTGCTCGCAAAGCCTGGACATTCTTGACTCCTGTAGGCAGTCCTACAGCGATAGAAAATTTCGTCATCAGGTGCCAGCTCAAATTTGCTCAAGTCCACCACGCCCAAATGGTGTGGACCACTGTTGCCCTGAGATCATAAGGCATTTTCCCAGAAAGTATGCTCCAATAGAGGGAAAGGGGCCAAGAGATTAGCTAATTGTGCCTGGCACAGAGGGCCTTTGACAAAGGTATTCAGAAGAGATTTCACTTGCTGGCCTACAGAGCCTTGCAGGGTACAAGGAAGAATACAAGGACATCATGACAGAGTGCACCCACTGAACATGTGATTCCTGTCTTTTCTGGATTAGGATATTGATTGCATTTTGATCAGTGCTATCTATCTTGTGCTCTCCTGGTCAGGCTGTCCTACCAGACAGGGAGGCAAACATCAGTATTTCATCAAGCACTAAACTCCTGATGTGTTGGGGATAAATGAGCTTTCGATCTACTCATCAAGGCTACCAGTCCTCCAAAGCTTTTACGGAGAGCCTTTCCATCCAGAATGGATGCTGCAAATAGAGCCCTTCATAGCAACCTCTCAAACGCTAGCACCAGTGTAGGCCATGAGTCTGGCTTCTTAATGGGGAGACAAGTCTGACAAGCTATTAGAGTTTATTTTGCAGCAGAACTCGCAGCATGCTCATGAAGTGCGAACGTGGGTAAATGGCCACTACTGGTGGCCATTTCTCTTCCCGATTTCTTTTAGCCACTCTTTCCCCCCACCTTCCCTCATGACCCAATACTTTAACTCCTCATGACTGACGTCTTATTCCCCAGGATTGTCTATGGGCTTCAGTCCCGCAAAGGAAGCCAAAGGCTACTTAATCAGCATTTGGTAGGAGCTCCCTCCTACTCTGCTGGAAAAGCTTCTCTCCAGTGAATACAATGCCGCTCTGGGAACACTCCATTCCTTCAGTCCCATCCCAAGTGCTCACTGCATATACTATCTTCACACTCTGCATTCTGGACCAGGGTTTCTCCCTCTATATAGAATGCCTATTTATGCACACACACGAAGGCCCAGAAAGGTGAGGGCAATAAAACATAAAGAAGGTGTCAGCACCTAAAAATTCAGAAAAATATAAGAGGACATGCTATTGTAGTGCACTATTCATCTTACAACTAGCTCATTATTTTTCAAAAAAGCCCAAACAGAGCAATAAACTATTTATTTTCTGCAAAAAAGCAGGCATTTGGGCACTAATAAGAATATATCAAAAGGTTTGGGGGTCATGTAGAAAGATCTTAACATGATAAAAAGGAACATAAATACCTTTACATTTTGCCTTCTCCCGTCAGTTCCTGCTTCTCACTGTCCACCAGCAAGATGCCAAGTTTGCTGAGAAGCACCTGGACTAGCAAGACCAGAACACTTGCCAGGATATCTATGGGGACCTGGAGGTCTAGCACAGGTTGAACCTGTACTGTTTGCCTATAAAACAAAGCAAGTTTTTCCTGCCCCAAGACCTATTTATTTTCCCCTTTAGTAGAAAACCTCAGCATAAATTAAGCTTGCATTCCGTAGAGATGGAAAAGGGACAAGGACACCAGTGTGAAACAGGGGTGCATGATATAAAGATACACACAAAATAGAACATCTCTATTTTTAGTATAGTCAGGTAAGCGATGTTGTTACCCGGGTCAGGTAAACTATAAGGAAAGGTCTCAAGCTAAACCCAGTGCTTCTCAAAAATATCAATAAATGTCCAGATTTTCCTCTTCAAAATACTATTACATTAACTGGCAGATCATCAATTTCAGACTGAAATAGTGCAGTGTTGATACAGTCAGAAAATCAATTATATTTCTAACTATATTAGTGGGAATATAGGCTAACTATTAAATAAGAACTTTTGTTCTAAGACAGAACACAGGTTTTTTGCTCAAAAGTTAGAACTTTTGAAAATCCCACCTAATATGGGTAATAATACTGTACACTGCAATAGAGATAACAATTAGCTTTTTACAGAAAAAAGGGTATGCGACTATATCTATTTTTAAAATTCATTTATTAAAGTGTCTTTGAATAAACTGACAATAAAACACTTAATGATCAACAGCACTACATAAATGCTAGCAATTACAGAAGACAGAGACTGATGGAAATTGCAAGATAAAATTATTCAATTTTATATTTGGCATATGTGGGTTTGTTTCTAGCCAACTACCAAAATAAGTAAATTGTTTTGTTATGGGACTATGTTTCATACCAAGGTCTTCGCAACTCTCACAGTTTATAGTGACTAAAAATGCTAAAAGGAGATGATCAACATAAATTTTTGTGTTTTGAATGCCCTTGCTAATAAAATCTACGATACTGAATCCAAAACCCCTTTAAAACATCATTTTTCAACAATTAAATTGTTTCATTTGTTTATTGATTTCCCCAAATATTGGCAGTGAAACAAATCTGATCTGTGTCAAGGTTGTTTCTAATCAGTTGCATTTTCTGAGTCCCAGGTATTTCTGCTACATAAATTTCCCCTGCTAAGGTTTCAGATCATACTGGGAAAGCTTTGCATTTGTCAAGAGCTGTATAACAGAGTAATAGTTACCTAACACTTGACATTATAAGGCCTTGGTTTAGTTGCTTGTAATGGCTAAACTTTAATCATTTGAATTTAATTTTCTGTGTCATCTGCCTCCGGCTGATACTTTGTACAACGTCAACATAGATGTCTCTGTCTTTTCTGATGAATAACTTACAGAAAACTATATTGTTTTGTCAATGATAAAAAATTCTTACACTTTTTTCAGAAGGTTTGGTACCTTGATTCTTAAGAACTGCAAACCAAATGCTAGGGTAGAAACTTTTCCTCATTCCCTAGGTAATTCGCACTGGTAAGGTGGAAAACAACCTGACATAATAAAGACTACAATGGCTACCTGTGTACACTCAGTGTATGTAAGTGGCTAGTAAGCAAATTTGTTGATTATTTCATTTGTACTGCACGCATCCTACTGCAGACTGAGCTGACAGGGAGTTTCCTTCCAAATACTGAAGGAAATATGCTGAAGAGAGTTAGAGCAGAGGTTCTGTGGCCATTAGAGTACACACAGTACCAGGACAAGGCTTCCCAAGTCCCTACATTTCTCTATTGTCAGCAAAGAGCCATGAAATCTCTTCGCAAAGTGCTTGTCTCATTTTGCCTTTAGAAGCTGGTTCTCATAAAGGATAGCTGCCTTGTTGTTAAGGTCAATTAGCTCAAGTTGTAGAGGTCTCTACAAGCATATCTAAGTTCCAGCTGTACTAATGATCCATGTGAGACTTAATGTGGTTCCACATGATGGAATTAACACAGGAAATTACACATAAAGAGATTATAATAAAGGAATATTATGTCTGCAAAGTCAAACACTCCAAAATTTAAAATGCTAAAATTCAAATTGCCATGAAATCTTCCTTCATTCTTTTCTTGTTGTTCACATAGAGCACAAGATGAGCAATATGATTAAAATTGTGGGTAAAGGAGGTGCCATGAAATCAGCTGCTTTACCTTGTGCTTAACAGAGGACATACACTCAATTGTGCTAAAGAAGACTCTGCACTCTAGAAATGAGGACAATGACAGTGATGTTTTGTCAGCCATTGATGTATCATGTAAATATTTTGAAAAATAAAGCATATTAACCTTCTCATCATCAAAGGTGCTTCATGATGAGTGAATTTAGATGTCTTTCTTGTCTGTGTTTATTTCAAAGAGATAGAAACTGACTTCATGTTTCTAGGTATCCCTTGCTCCCAACCCCTGATAATATGGTTAGCATAATTAGCGCCATTTTATGAGGCAAAGCCATTCTCTGTGACAGAGTCATGTATGAGTTCTCTCTCCCCTCATTATCAGGCCCTGAAGGTCCTGTGAACCAAGCAGACAAACCAGATTTCTTCTTCCCTTCCCTGCTGGCCTGAAGGTCCCAGGCACCCGGCCACCCAGGTGTTGTTG
The DNA here is from genome assembly GCF_001431845.1 of Calidris pugnax. NCBI lineage: Eukaryota > Metazoa > Chordata > Aves > Charadriiformes > Scolopacidae > Calidris > Calidris pugnax. The sequence goes on along the minus strand of NW_015090839.1, from coordinate 4,351,679 downwards.
ACCCCGTAACAGAACAGGGAAGCGTAACAGTACACAGAGCACTTGTCTACAAAATTAAGCAGTTACAAGTCCTAACTGGGAAAGTTGGACTGGACCTGCTGCTGGACAGTGAAACCCATGGCCTCCTGATGGCCAGGGATGCCTCAACCATCGTTTGCTTCCTCCAAGGATTGAGTGAGTGACTTGGATTCTTTATGTGGCTTTCAAGTCCAGATTATGACTGTTTTATTGATACAGCAAACCATGTACTAAGATCTGATCTGCAGAGGGTCTAGGTGATTAGAAAGTATAACTATAAATTCTGTATTATGCTACTTCTAAATTGTACTACCTTGATTCTGCTTGTAGAAATCCTGTGCAATTTTAATCATAAATTCTGTGCTATACTAATCATAATAGCCAGTTAAGAAAAGCAAGTTTTAATAGTAACTACAGCTTAGTGCTGTCATTATTCTGCCAAGGATCCCTAAAAGAACCTGTCTGTCCCCTTAGTGTCAGGTTACAGAGTGTTTTAGTCCCAACAAAATTAGTAATAAATTAAAATTATTGTGCCATATAAATAATCAGCTCCATCCCCAAACAGATGGTGAACTGTGAAATAAATGGTAAATTCACAATAGTAAAAAAATGCAGATGCTAGGTTATACATACACAGCAGCTTAAACCCAGGAAATCCCAGCTCTGATGTGTAGTGACTTGGGCTTCATTTTCACCATTCTTGGTGTCATTTCTCCTTGATGGAATTATAGCATTCACTTACAGTGGTGGTTATTGATTTTACATAAGTCTGCATGCAAGTAATTAAACTGATAATTCTGCATTATATGTGATTGATGAATAGTAAAACCCAGTGCTTCCTAAAGCTTGGAAATATTCCTCTGTTATTGACGTTACAACTGATCTTGAATTGGTCATCTGAAGTTTGACTCCATCATTTCTTCCACACTGTTTTCATCTTACTCAGTATTGAATAGACCTAGCTGTTCATTGAATATTCCAATAAATTTTCCAAGATCAAAATCCTGGGTTCTGCATCTCTAAAATGGGCATTCTTTGAAATAACCCACAGGCTGCTAATAAAACATTTACATACTGTAACAGCTCATTTCAGTTGTCTGACCCTCAAAGATTAGGTACCTTCACTTTCTATATTGTGCCAGAAGAAAATTAAATGCCCCAATCAGAGAATCAAAAAGGACGAGTGGTAAGCTGCACAAAGATGCATAAAGGGAGAGAAAGGTGAAATGCTGTTGAACTCAGGAATTCCATCTTCAAGGTGAGAACTCTGAATACCAGGCTAGTGAGTCATGCCCTTTCTTGTCTGCCATTCTTCTGAAACCGTAAACCTTGTGCTCCTTTCAGCACAAAGGCACGGAGCCAACAGGAAGAAAAACACTGCCCCTACCTCAATCAGTTTGCTAACTGTTAGGGCAGGCTCCTAGAGAGGAAGAAGATGGCATAATTGAACCTCCTTAAGCAAACTAAACTCAGGACCCCAAGGACATTGTTGGCAAGTGCTCTCACCATTGACTTAGAGGATAAGGCAAGAGCTCTAGCGCAAGGTAGGGTAACCACCATATAAAACGTGACCCCTATAATCTAATTTTAAGAAAAAAATTAGTTATGATTCCTTATGTAATTTTTAGTCCTAAAATTATTGTGCAATATAACAATCCATTGTCACGATATTCCTACCCAGAAGTGGCAGTATTTAGCCACGAACAAGCAACCAGCTGAGATATACGTAACTGGAAAAAGAAAAAAGGGGAGAATCTGATTACCTTGAAACATTTTTCTGTCTGTAGGGATGAATGACAACAGACAAAGATTTTTTTCCCCATAGTTTCATATCTTGCTAAAACAAACAGATAAATCATAATAACATCTCACATTTCCCTATGTTCCATGTTCTTTCCCCTATGAGCAAGTGTACACGTTTACAATGGGCTTAGCTTTACAGTCTTGATAGGGAGCCACCTGCCCAAGCAGAAAACAAGAAAATTAGCAGCAGAGTGGATTGTTACTTTATGCTGTGATGTTTTTCATGCTAAAGTCATACGCTCTTCCTTAAAGGAGTCCAGAAATAATAAATTCAACAGGTAATTATTATTTGAGGTTTGGCTTCTTCCCTTGTGACCATCTTTAACAAATACTTGCTTTTAAATTTACTGGGGGAATGACTGACTAGTAATACAGAGGCAGATACATTATCTTGGCTGATATTTCCAGGTAATTTATACCAATATATATATTTTAATTTGAAAAGGCAGTAATTTTTTTTTCTTTCACTTTTTTGTATTTCTCTTGCACTCTCTCTTTCCTGAGCCATAATAATCAGAGAAGTGGATTGAGAGCTGTTGCATAGAGACAGCCTCTCTCAGAACCTGCCCTGCATACTAATTAAGTGCTTCCAGTCTGCAGGCTTGGACATGGATTCAGTCTTTCAAGTCAGCCCAAGGCTGAAAATGAAAATGAAAAGCTATAAACCACACTCAGCAGAATGGAAAGCATAAGGTTGCTGGGATATTGTATTGTGCCAGTTACATTCATGAATATAGTGAAAAGGACTAAAAGAATCTGCTGTCATAAAAAATGCAATGGATCAGGGGGATTTCTTAGGAGAGGCTCAGTATGGATCTGAATTCCAGCTACTGATTTGCTTTCATGTCATCTACAATATTTGCTATCTCATTGTTTGATGTCCTTTTATGGGTAACTGCTCAATATATTACGCACAACAGTAGTAGTTAGTACTGTACCTTGTGGCACCCCACTATTAACCTTTTGTCATGTGCAAAATCTAACAGTTCTGCCTTATAATCAGTATCTAATTCATAAAAGTATTACCTCATATCTGTGACTTTAATAACTGGAATAGCTTTGTCTGAAGCTTTGCCTGTGAGATTAATGATTAGTGAAGGTATAACTCCTTTACCCTATAGTACCCCTTCACACTCTGAACCAACAGAGAGCCAATGGGAAGATTGATAACATCAGGCAGCCAGGAGTTTCCTGTGAGATTTCTGTGCAAAGAAGCTCAGACTAGGGGAAGTCAAGGCTGACAGGTGGGATGCACAGAGAATTCAGCCGTGTAGAGGTAAGGCACTGCCCTCAAATGCTGGACTACTTGGTTATCTAAGAGCAAGTTTGCTTCATTGTTCAGAACCTGCGCAGAAGGAGTGAGAGATCTTGGTTAATTACATTTTATTTCAGTTGTGTCTGCCTCTTGCTCCTGGAAAATAAGCTCTAGCTGCTCTATTTTGCAAGCAAAAGTAGCTTGGGATTCAAGGATTCTCTTGCAGAAAAAGAAGATGACATTTTTTTCCTTCCAGCAAGGAATGTGGAAGAGTTCTATTAATGTACAGGTTTACCACAGATCCAGAAGAAATACATCTGTTTTGATGAGCTGTTGACAAACCAGAGCTAGGGTAGAACCCTCCTCCCACCTCTGCTGGAAAGATGCTGTGGACCTCACAATTTCTAGGGACTCTTCTAGGCATGAACCTGGCAAGCGGACTGCTCCGGAACCAGAGATGCCATCTGGATAAGTTTATTTTGATGATATTTGATTCCTAAACCCCAGGATCAGATGTCCCCAATTTTTCTTTATAAGGAAAAACTCTTTGTGAGAATGAGCCCATTTCACCATGAAATTGACGCTATAAGAAGCTTTGACTGGTGCACAAAGGAGCATTATAGCCTGGCTACCAGAAAAGGGGGCTGGTAAAAGTAAATGGTAGGCCATAGTGTATAGATTGCAAGTTTTCTCTGTGTTAGCATTTTTCTCTAGAGAAACATTTAAGAGTTGCTCTGTTTTTTTTGATTGGATACTCCTTACCAATTGTGATTTTTGTAGCAGGCTAAAAGAAGGGCATCTCCATCAAAGTGTATTTGGTCAGTACTGGATCAAGTCTTTCATGTGTTGATGGAAAATGCACCGAGTCCAAATTTCAAATGCTTTTTTTGTACTTTAATTTCTCTTGTTCTTTATAGAACATATCCAAGCTGCATACCATTCTTCAATATAACAAAATAATATAACCTGGGTATTCTGTTGTGTGCATATACTGTGGATATAGATTGATCTACTGAATCTACTGTCTGCATTAAATTTTAGAAGTTGTCTAGTACATGTAAACTAGAGCCCTTTTGAGACTCCAGGTGGCCTCTGTCAAGGGAAGAACCTGAAATGAGGCAAAAGAAAATCTTACTTTGACAGGGATTCTTCAAGTAATAAGTTTCCCAGAAGGCATGAACTACCCTGCTGTAAAAATGATCTCTAATGAGTAAGTTCTCTAGATAACTAATGCACCTGCAGACACTAACAACAAAGATAAGATAAAACCATTGCCAAGCATTTAATGATAGCCTAAGGACTAATGAAGATCTGAAGGATAGCAACTTGAAAGGCAATGGTCACAGCCCACCAAGAACATGATGTACTTTCTTGTCTTACTGAGATATAGATGGCAATGATTCAAAGGCCTAGAGACCCAAATCCATCCTGAATGTTGTGGAATTACTCTCCTCTACTAAAGCATACAGAATTTCCTTCTACTGAGGTATTTGTCCAAAGTGTGTGTATGTCTGTGTCTGTGTGCGACTGTGTTTGTGTGTGTGAGTCTGGAAAAAGTATACAGAAATTGAAATGTTTCCTGCTGGCAATGTCTTCTATGATTCACATTTTCACCAAGGCCAAGTAATACTCTTCAAGGGTTTTTCAAGGTACCAGGAGTAGAAGGGAACAAGACCTATACGCTTTGGTTCTTTTTCTAGTCAGAATCACCACCCTTTTGAGCCTTTCAAACCAAATGACCCAAAGAAAAGGCAAGACGAAGAATCATCACAAGGAGAGAAATAAAAACATTTCCTCTTTGGCTTTAGATCTCTCAGTCATATTAATAAATGATGTCTAGATTCAACTTTGGCTTTAACTTTGGATTTTCAGGGCAATTTTGATATCTTTCTGAAGGGAGCAGAAGAGGGAGAACAGCAAGAAGGGTGTTGGTTTTTCTGTTCTCCTTTGATTAGGACTAGCAGATTCTTGTGGTCTTTGCAGGTAGCCAGTTCCTAAAAGAGGACTGCTAACTGCTGTTGCTTAAAGAACTGAAATGATTTCCTGCAACAGAAGAGTTTGATTCAAGACCTGAAAACTGGCTGTGAACTCTGTGGCTTTCAGCTCTTCCAAAACCTTGTCTGCCTTGAGATCTGAGTGAGTCCAGTTTCTCAGATGAACAGAATTCTCATCTCTCTATTTAGGTTCCTATACTAGCCCAGTCTCTGAGATATGAGTCAGTAATGTCTCCTGAGAGAAACCATCATGCCTAAAGACTGCCAGCAGCACAAAATATCAAAGGAACCTTGAGGAAATGTTTGGACACCTCCTTAGCCTTCCTTGAACAATTCCAGATACTTCTGAACCCAAGAGCATGCCATGAACCACAGTGAGTCGGTGTCTGGCCATAACTACTCAATAATTGGCAGCTACAAGTATTGAGGGAGCCAAAGAACAAACCTTTCCTCCCAACATGTTCAATTGTTTGGATGTTGTCTCTAGGGGCTGATGACACTTCTCTCAGTTTTTTAGACTTCTCTTGCAGTCTTCCAGCCAAAACCACAACAAGACAGGGTAGGATGCAGGAAATAAATCAGATGCCACCCTTTTCTGGAAATTATTTTTCTGCAGCTATTTGGCAACACTTTTAGGATTGTGGAGCGGAAGGTTGTCAGACTGAACAACTCAAGAGACAGTGAAAGGAACAAGTTTCGTCATTGGAATTGCTACGCCACTCTTCTCCCACCCAGTTTAATATCTATTATCTCTCCTTTAGGGCTTTTTAAAAATTGTCTCTGAAAATGCTACATGAATGGTTGGGTGAGGAGACAGTACTGGATGATATCTGTATCACCACATTTAGATGAATCTTTAATCTTTGGAATATGAACTTAAGATTCTTATTAACATTTTCTTCTCCAAAGTAGTGGTGTGCCCAGCTCTCCCACAAATTCTTTTCTGGTCTTTTCTATCTTCCTTATGTTTGCTTTCTGTCTAATGAAGGTTTGATCCAGGCAGCCACAACAACCCTCAATTTGCACAATGCTCCCTGAGCCAGTGACCAGAAAGTAGTACCTTAAACAAATCAAAACCAGGAAGTCTTTAAGTGTCTAAGAAGAATGCTGAACCTGTCACTTCCCAGAAGTTTGTATGCTATGACACAAATGAAAGTTACACTCACCCTCTATGCTATTATTTCTTTCCCACATCTCTCTTTATTTTTAATTTATAAAGCAAACCAATGGACTGACCAACCCAGGACTGGCATCCAGCACCAGCAGTTCAATGCCACCTAAGTAATTCTCTCTACTCCTCCACTTTTTTTTTTTTTTTTTTTTGCAGCAGGGATTCCTAATACCACCTTTTAAGGCCTTGTACAGAACAATCAAATTTAAGTCTACATATCTGGCAGACAAAATAAAGATTTTGCTTTGCTCCTTTTTTTCCCCATGTCAAAACCCTTTCCCCCCTCTTTCTGTATCTAAAGAAAAATAAAAAAGGTTTTAAGTGATCACTTGCAAGGGGACTATACCTGGCTATAAGTGCACTTGCAAGGCATGCCACAAGCTACTCTGAGATCACCTGAAGAATTATTCCCCTGAAAGAGGCCAATGCCAGAATTTCTATACACTGACAGGTATAGCAACGACATTTCTTGCCAGGGGGATGGGTGATAGATGACTAAAACCTTAGCACCAACAGCCCGTGCTACAGAACGCCTGGAAGAAAATTGAAGTTAGAAGGTGAACTCTAGAGCTATCTAAACTATCACCAAAGGCTTCAAAGGTGTTCTTTTGCTTAAACATGATTTTTAATGAGTGGAGTTTCAAAAGAATAATATGAAAACAGGTTCTTGACTCTGAGAGGTTTATGATAGCAAGATGAGATCTATAGATTTCAGAAATTCAGTGTACCCCCAAGACTTTTGGCCTCTCTGCCCTTTTTGGTTTTTTCTTGCTCAGGTGATATTTTCCTCCCCCTTTTTTTTTTTTTTTTTTTTTGCAGCAGGGATTCCTAATACCACCTTTTAAGGCCTTGTACAGAACAATCAAATTTAAGTCTACATATCTGGCAGACAAAATAAAGATTTTGCTTTGCTCCTTTTTTTCCCCATGTCAAAACCCTTTCCCCCCTCTTTCTGTATCTAAAGAAAAATAAAAAAGGTTTTAAGTGATCACTTGCAAGGGGACTATACCTGGCTATAAGTGCACTTGCAAGGCATGCCACAAGCTACTCTGAGATCACCTGAAGAATTATTCCCCTGAAAGAGGCCAATGCCAGAATTTCTATACACTGACAGGTATAGCAACGACATTTCTTGCCAGGGGGATGGGTGATAGATGACTAAAACCTTAGCACCAACAGCCCGTGCTACAGAACGCCTGGAAGAAAATTGAAGTTAGAAGGTGAACTCTAGAGCTATCTAAACTATCACCAAAGGCTTCAAAGGTGTTCTTTTGCTTAAACATGATTTTTAATGAGTGGAGTTTCAAAAGAATAATATGAAAACAGGTTCTTGACTCTGAGAGGTTTATGATAGCAAGATGAGATCTATAGATTTCAGAAATTCAGTGACATAATGTTGTCTTTAAACTTTTGCTTCCCTTACACAAAGGACCCATTTCCCTGGACACTCATTTAGTCCAAAGAAAATGCTTCCTATAGATGTTGAGGCATCAGTAACTGTTTGATTATTTAACATTTCCTTCAAAAGCATCTCTAAAGATGCCAACTGATGGTATCTTGGCCAGGCAAATTTAGGGGTCACATCGCTATAGATGATTGATCCAGTCAGTCTAGATGCAAGGAGCTTTTATTCTCGAGTTAAGATCCAAAGTTGTTGACTAAAGAGATCCATACTTTGCTCATATTACAGGACTTGCTCTCCTTCACTTCAACTGACAAACTTTTACCCACTGGAATCCACTTAACAGTTCTGTGTCAGGGATAACACACATAAACCCCTTCCTGGTTCATTCTGCATTTAAATTCTCCCACTGTGTGAAAACAGGAAAGTAGCTCCTACATGCTGCTTGAACTAACAGCTGTGACTTGTTAGACTGTTAGAAAGACGAGATGAAAACTCTCTTCTTAGTAGGGGAGGCTATAAAATAAGAAAGCAGGGGTAGAAGGGAGAAGGAGGCACATTCCTCCTGTGGAAAGGAGGAAGAAACTAAAAAAACTCTATAAGCTAAGGAGGCTTACCGTGGTTTCCTTATAGCTTTTTCTAGTCTCACTTTATAAGAGATTCCTACTTTAAAAGATAAAATGAAAAGAAGCTGTAGTGGCCACACCTACATGATCTTCTAGGAGGTGGTACAGCTTTTTAGGTTTTAGGGGAAACCTTGAAAGACTATGTTCTCAGGCTAAGAACTGTGTCCCTTCAGGACCCCTTATGGAAAGGTTTTCAACACCATACCCCATAACAGCATGTTTCTCAATGGCATATAGGCAATTTCTGTGCCCTGGAACGACAAACACTGGCAATGGATCTGCCATATTGGGCAAGGCTCAAGAAGCCTAAAAATGTCCCAAATTTGATAACTTGCCAAAAAATAATCTCATTAAAATAAATTGCATGAACCTATCATTAAGATTTTTTAAAAATAATTCATAATTTTGCAAATTTGTTTCTTCTATAAGAAATAGATTTTTTCTGAATGCTGATCTCTAGTGCAGGTACATGAAAACAAATTCATTGGTTTCATTGTGTTTAGTTTCTAAATTCAGTATCGCTCCCATCAGCACTTATAAATAGGTACAACATTTACCTCTATGCAAATATTTGAAATATCATGGTAACTTATTGCAGTTTTTTAAAAGTAGACTGAATATTTTATTAGCAGCTCACTTCCTTCACGAACTCTGTAAAAGCTTAAAAATGCATAGAAGGTAATTTCTTTTTTCCCATTAGAATCTCTCATATGTCTTTTAAATTCTTCCTTACACCTTGCATTTGGCTGCATTTTTCTTTTCTGGACGTAAAAATACCGATTTGTCTTGAATTATTATGTAAACTATTTTACTTAATGCTTTCCTTTGCTATTTGTCTGGTTTGGGGCTTTATCATTACGGTCACTTTTAAGGTAGGGAATGCTTTTATACTTTATCTCATATTTAATAGTAAAGAAGTATAAATACCAGTCATAATAATTTAATAACAACATAAGATGATAAATGTTAATGTCTTAGCACAATGTGTCTTAGAAACTGCTCTCTGCAAGACAGCACGGTGATGATTATAAATTTATCTGTCTCATAATTTAAATGCATCCAAACTCTCAAATGCAGTAAAGCATGTAACAGCACTACACAGCAGTTCAAGAAGTTATGAAGTCTATCATGCCTGATTCAAATTTTAGAGGGAGTGTAGTTAGTCAGCTGGTAACTAATCGCAAAGCTGTAGTTAGCACCTCGATTCTTGAGAAAGATGCTACCGATCTTTAATAAAATCAAACAACAAAGAACTCAGGCTTAAATTTCATCAATAAAACAGTACTTTCTGAATCATAACTCTAGCATCAGTATCATGCATCAGTTCAATCCTGGAACACAGAACTGAGAAGAACACTACAGGCACAAGAATGTGCATATTTTCCTTTCCATCAGTCACACCCAAGGCCCCTATAATGACAGGGGATTGGTTAGGTGAAATGACCTCAAATGATCCTAAAGTGATCCACTTTATAAACTACAGGGAAAGGCACTCTCTACCCCCACCTTGTACCTCCAAGAAGACCATTGACAACTTGACCTGTAAAAAAATTTTTTCTGACCTGAAATCTGTGCCCCAAATCTGAAATCCCATCAAAGCTGTGTCTAATCTTATCAGAGAGTTGGGAGCGTGAAAAACATTTCAAAAGTGAAATTACATTACCAAAAAGCAGAGCAGAAAACAAGAATTTTTTTCTTCTCTTCTTCAGGCAATGAATGCAAACTCTGAAGCATCTGATACATTAATTAAATGCAACAATTATTTTCAACAATTACTACTGCAAGCTCATGATCCAGCAAAAGATGAAGAACCTTATCTAATGAGTGGGTCTGGATTGGCTCAATCTTCTGTCCTGCACATATAAGCCACAGAAACCCTTGGATCCCATATTGAAACATGTCCTTGAACAGTCAGACAGTTTGCTTACATGGACATGCCTACTACCTACAGAAACCATGCCAGTACTTAGCCTTTCCTTTTATCTCTGCCATTGTATCTCATTACAAACTTTTCTGGCTTCAGTCTCTTCCACTTACTAGTTTTACAGCAAACGAAACACGTGGCATCAAACACTTCCTGACACAGCCATATATGGAAAGGCAGTCTTCCTTCAGTGCTCTAATAAGAATGACAGCAAACCCAACACACAAAGCCTTATTTCATAAGCTTTACTTTCCAACTTCATGACCATCCCTAGCCTGCCCTTAATGTATCAAGCTTCATCTTGTAAGCCATTCAGATTCCTTGCACCTGTTACTCTGTCTGGAAGAAAGTTCCAGAAGTTCATTGCTCTGATGGCTAGAGAACTTATTTTAACTTCCTGTCTAAATGTATTATTGATTAATTCATATCCATTTGATCTTTTCTTTTAACTTTAATTGCTCTTCTCCCTATTTGCTATTTACCCCTAAATGTACTTCTAGAAAGTAATCGTATCCTTTTTGAATCTTCACCTTGGTCAGCCAAACCAAGCCACATTCTTTTAATGTCCTCTCAAAAGACATTTTTACCATTCCATTAATGGTCCTTGGAGACCTTTTCTCTGTTTGTTCCAGTTTAAATTCTGCTTTTTTCCAGTACAGATGGTCAGACTGATACCAGTAACCCAGATGAGATCTTAAAAGTATTTTGTCCTAACCATATAAATACTTTCCAGTACCCACAGAAAATGTGTTTTTGATATTTACAGTGGCTGCCTTCATGGCTGAGAAATACTATTAATGCATTTATCTTAATAAACACACAGGTCTAACTTCCTGCATCCCTGCTGATCGATGAGCCTCCAGCTATAGCAGAAGGTCCCTAAACGCATGACTTTGCAGTATTTAATTTTTTTTCGTTGTGATGATTCCTATCAACAGTCATCTCATTCTTCCTACCTTACAGGTAGATTCTCCTTGATATCAGTAATGCCTCCCAACTATCTGTTATCTGGGTTTTGCACTAAGGTCATTAATGTTACATATTAAGCAGAATCAGTCACAAGATGAATCTTTGAAAAATACCATAAATAAGGCCTCCACATTTTTACAACCTCTCTTTCAAAATACCCCATGAGTCTTTAGCCAGTTTTTAATTCCAATTCCTTCCTCTCCGGCTTAAATAATGATTTCCATTAACATGGTTTCAAATGTTTTGCTTAAATCCAGATGTATCAGGTCCATTGCCCTTTTTAAAGAAATCCATTATCTTATCAAAGAAAGATGAGGTTTCTCTAACATGATCTACTTTTGATAGCATATCTCGCATTTTATCCCATTTTTCATTTAATTCCATTTACATGATCTTGATTACTCCTTCCTTCCAAACTTTCTAAGATCTTACAGGACATCAAGGTCAAAATAACAATCCTGCAGCTTTTCCCTCTCTTTTTAAAACAAACAATTTTTGATACTTGCCAATCACATGCTACCCCAGAATGGAAAGATTTATTGAAAATCCTTGCTAGTGGAGTTGCAGTTTCACGTGCGAGTTCTTTCTGGCACGTAATATAGGTTTCCTGTTTTCTCAGGGTAAAAGTCTGTATTTTGTAAATTCTTCCACACTGGTGAGAGTAATTTCTATTACCCTAGGATTATTCCCATCCTTGTCCTTTGAATGTCATTATCTTTATTCTCCACCCAATTCTCAATTCATGAAGACCACACCTCTTTCTTATAAAACCTATTTTCATATTTAAATATAGCAGGTCACCAAACTAATGGAAGTACATGTCTTATATTAGTGCTATGGTTCATGTGTTACAAGAAATGTATAAAGAAAAGTATAAAACAGTATGAAGGAAACTCCATGAACATTTTTTGGCTCACTGATACTTGAAGAATTAAGAAAACTTTTACAATAAGGTATAATTCCCACTGGCACTTCCTACTAGATTCACCAAGGTTGTTGCAATTTTTCCCTTAAGTATGAAGAAAAATTGATTTCATTCCTTATTTCATGAAAGGAAAATGAGAAGAAAGGTGTTGCAAAAGGAAATAAAGAACAGCTAAACTTTATGCAATGAAATTTTATCAAACAGAAAAGTGTGTACATTGTAAAATGCAAGTTTATAGTCTGTAAACAGAAGAACATACAGATTCATTGGGTTGCTATATTTGCTTCTTATTATTCTGTATTGCTTTCTTTTTACTATTACTATTCCATGAGAGAAGCCCATTTAAGTTCTTCCTGAGATAGCATATGGCAGAAAAAGCCATGCCTATGCCATTATATGCAGCTGGGAACAAGGAGCAATCACTAAAATTAAGTTCTTATTCTCTTTTTATTCAGAGAGTTACGACATTTCCTCTATCTGCCTTTTCAGCCCACAGAAATGTGAAATAAAATATAGAGTTCTCACAGTTCTTCAATCATAGTTTTCAATCATCTCTGAGACTGGAGAATCATGTACAAAATTTACAGAAATGACATCTCTTTCCTTTCATTCCAGCATCTCCAGACTCCCATCAAGCTGCACTCAGCCAACCTAGTATGCTTGGGCAAACAAATTAGTAGCTTTTAAGATTTGTCCCGAGTTAATCTACAATAGGGCAAAATAAATGCAGAATTTAGTCTAAATAATTCTTTTGAAAGCAGAAATAATCACTAAAAGAGGTCTTTTTCTTCCACAGTATTTTTAAAGCACTCTATAGCCTTCTCAGAGAGATCTGCCTTTAGGACACGCTTTTCCTATTTGACTACCCTTACCTCTTTCTCATTCCCCTTCAATCTCACTGCTCCCATTAAAGGATCACAGATGTTGCAGAGACAAGCATTCACAAGCTGGTAAATGCCAGCAGTAGTTTTCTTCATGCATATTCATTAGAATAAGTTTATAATTGCATGATCACATAATATTTCCATGGTACTATTCCACTGCTCTACCCAGACAGTGCCTTTTATCCTCTTTTGTACATTATCCATTTTCTACATGACTTCCAACATCTAAGAACATGTAATTGGACTATTTCATAATGCAAAGATAAAACACTTTGGAGGCAAGTTTGGCCAGGAAGCCTACATTCTGTTTTTCCCTTTTCTGAATGCATGGCTTAGAACTTTAAAATTCTTTTGAGATTTTTTTGTAAGTAAAATGCATTTTTTTCTATAAATTCATAGGTCAGAAAAGACTTTAAAATCCTTTAGTTGGATCTCTAGCATATCCTAGTCTATTAAATTTCATTCTATACTAGGGCTACTAACTTATTTTTCACTAATGCATAATAAAAACTCCAATCCTGTTTTGATTTTAAGGGTATTCATATTTGTTTAGAGAAACATTCAAATCTTCATCTTCAGAGATGAAGAATCTCCATTTCCCTCTGAAGCTTATTCCTTCACTGTTAAAAAAATTGAGGTTTGTTTCTAATGTGAATTTATCTGGAGACAGGTTCCAGCATAAAAGGATGCTATTGTACTATGACTATCTCCCCCAAAATGAACAGCCCTTTAGAATGTGGGGTTTTCTACACAGGAAAATATATATACATTGCAATCAAACCACGTTGCAATCAAATCACTTCAAAATAATTTCTTTATCTCTGTCTAATGAACGAAGCAGACTGGGCTCTTCAGTTTTCAGACTATAAAGCAGTTCTCCAGAATTATTTCTGTGGCTCTCTATCCACTCAAAGTGGTCACCATTCATTTTAAAATGCAAGCCCCAGAAACTTATTCAGGATTCCAGTGCCAATTCCATATCCAAAATTTAAATGACCTCTCAAGTGGTCTATTTTCTATTCAAATGATCTATTTTTGCCAAATCATTACATTAGGAACCCATGTTGATGGGTGATCTTAAAATCTTTTCAAAATTACCATTTTCCAGGGAACATTTCCTCTTCCTATAGACCAACAGACAATATGGTTTTTTGTCCCTGAATATATGATCTTGTCTTTGGCAAAGGTAAAATAAAACTTTCTTTGAATCAGTATAAGCTAATCAAACAGTCCAAGTGGTCACGTAAGACTGTCCTAGCTTCATTCAGTGTTTTCTATTTCTCCCACTTTTATTACCCACAAATTTTACTAAATAAATTTAGTACAATTTATTTATTAAAATAATGGGGAAAGTACTAAATGGCATTAGACTGCCACTAGTCTACTGACAGCATTAGTATCAATCCCTGCGCAAAGCAAAGTCCATTCATAATGATTCCCTATTGACAACTACTTTTTTGTGTTCCAGGTCTTTCAACAAGAGCAGCACATGCCTTGTTGATGTTGTGTAGGGTTCATTGTTGAATTAGAATTTTTTTTTTTTTAGTAGCAATTCAACTGCCTTCTAAGAATCTGTAATATTCCTTTTATGAATGAGTAAATATGCAAATGTAAATCAGACTATTTTGACTAGACTGTTTTTCTGAAAACCCACTTTGACTAGCATTCATTATATTTCCATTGTTTAATTCTTTTTTTTAATAAATCCGTAATAACTTTCCATTATATTGGCATGGATTGATGCCAGGCTAACAGATCTATAATTACTTGGGTCAGTCTGTTACCTTCTAGAATGCTAGCACAACCTAATTACCCTTCTAGTTTCATGGAGTAAATAATTAGGGGTGGATGCAAATTCTATCATAGGGCCCTATTTCAGTCTCTATAACAATGGAGTTCTAATCTTTAAATGTATAGTACATGCCACTGTCAGAGTCAGACTGCACTAACAAAATAACTGGTAGAAAAGGTAACTGCAATATAGGTTGGAGGGTAGAGCGGCATAAGATGCAGTTTGCTAGCAGATTCCAGATACATTTTATGATAGCAAAAGAACATCAGGACTCAGGTTAAATTGCATGTTCTGTTACTTAAAGAATTTATTTTCCTCCTTTTTTTTTACTAATCCTAGCTTGTGCTGTTCTCATGTCTTGACAAATCTTGTTCCCCTACTTGAGCCATGACTATCCTTCCCTATTCATTCCTTTGTATGTCAGGCAGCTTGCCTTTGCTTTCCTCCATTCCCCCTCTTAGGGAGAAGAAGTGCCTTAAAGATACAAGGAAAAAGGTCTTACCAGTTTCCTTCTGGTGCCATGGCACTCCAGAAGAATGATGTCTGGAAAAGTCATGGGCTGTGCTAGTCTGTTCAGAGGGCTTTTGGAAATGGACCACTTTTACTCCCTTTAGAAATGAGACCCCTCAGGGGGAAGGAAGATCCATAGAGACAGCGAACACTCAGTGGATTTGGCTGCCAGATTCTGGCAAGCCATGGCAGAATATTTAAAAACAGTAATTTTCAGAGATTAACAGTTCAACCAAATTAATCTGAATCACCATAGAGGCATACTTAGCTCACTGAACAGAACTATACATATTTTGCAAAACTGACATATTTCAGAATTTAAGCATCTATCCACTGTGATTCTACTCCAAATGTTACTACTCTGACATAAATTCTGACATAACTTCTCATAGATGTCATACACAAAACCTGTAAGTGTTAAAAGAAGGAAGAAAAGTAGGCTTAGAGGCAACATACCATATTTCTGCTGCTTTTTCCTAACTTAGACCAAAATCTGGCAATTGTATTAATAATCAGTGATGCTGGCTAAATAACATTTCTAATTATAAAAAAAAAATCAATAGCAATCAAAGATTATCTTTTCTCCCTGTGCGGTTCTAGCTGTTAATCAGACAAGCCATTTTTTTCACTCTGAGTGCAGCAGTAGACTTGTATGTCCATAAACTTTCTATCCCTCAAAACCACAACGTAATAGCTTTTGTAAATGCAGCATCTCTGTAATAACAAAACAAGTAAAGTCTGTTGTGTTTTGATCACAGCTCACTTTGGGCTCAAGACAAATTTGAACACCTGTGATATTTCTGAGGAAAGCATGCAGAACTTTTAGATCTGATTTCCTTTGACAAAAAGTTGACATAATACTGCTTGGATGGTGTAAAATGGATTTTAAAGTGTGTTTAGGTCACTTTATGCAAAGCAAGCCATTATCTTACTGCAAATGAAAATCAGGTCAACAATTTTCCACGGAGCTCCTCTGAATGCTGTTGGGAAGATGCAGTATCAATCCTCTCCTTTTAATTGAGCAAAAATAAGACTGATGGTTGCAAGAGAGTATTTGAGCTCCCAAAATGTGCCATATGACAGTGTCAGATGCTACATTATTTCACAATTATATCTTCAGTGTATATTGAACAGCTACCATACAAATGTTTAAAGTGTTTTTTAAATGTAAATAGCTTTATTCTCCTTATTTCCATCATTAGTACAAATGAAAATATTCCTTTATGCTTTTCTTTTGAACTAGTAGGCAACATCTATACCAACCTGGACACAACATTCTTTGCTTTGCTTTTCAGACACAAAATTGATAGCATTAAGTAGGAACTCATTTTTTTCTCTGGATACTTGTATCTATTATTGAATCATTTCTCATGTGCAACGAACCATCTGCTTTAATGTCAAAGTTGATTCTTTTAGTTGCTCCTTTAATTTTTTTCTTCTGTCTCTTCACTTGCAGTATCAAATATGAAACCACAAATTTAAATCTGTCTGAATGAGAGTATTCAGGGCAAAGTGCTTCAATCACTTTTAAATTGCTCATTTTGTGCTACACTGAAGGTGATGTTTTTAGAAGAAAAGAAGGTTGCAACTTTCTATCAAGTTCAAGCCTTTGCCTTCATTTCTTTCTTTTCTTCCTTTTTTTTTTTTAAGGTGCAGTCGCCAATTGATCTGTCATATTGTCGTTTTCAAAGATGAACTGAGAATGCTCTGAAAGGAGGTTGCTGTTGAAGAGCTGCTGGAAGACCTAGCGCAGGGAATTACATTTTCATTGTGGTTAACTTTCAATGACACTGAAGATGCCTCACTTGGAAGATCATCAAACCCATGTTTTCTCTTCCACTTCAACAGACAAAGCTTCATTCATTTGATGTGGAGACTCTGAAGAAACTAATTTTCTTTTGAAATAAGTGTGAATTCTTTTTATCTTGTGATTTAACAACTCTTGACAATGCTTACATTTCACTTCAGAAAAATTAGCTGTTTTCGTAACTTCGGTCTTTCCAATCATTTTTTCCCACTAAGTCTTTTAGTATTCCCTTTCTCAACCCAGGTTAATATAGATGGAATTTTAGTAATAACTACTTCTAAATTACCTATTTGTTGTAGTAATAAACAGCTTTCCCATTTCCTAAAATTACCATAAAAATAACCACTTCTTGACTTTAACACTGTAAAGAATGAAAATAAGATGTGTTAATCATGTTCTCCAATGACTTATCTTCCATTAATTTCTAGCAGATCAAATCCATCCTTGATTACATGATACTCTTACCTATTTTCTCCTTCACAATATCTAACATTTAGCTCCATTCCTGTTCTCCTGTAACTAAGAATATCGTGCATTCTCTCTAAGGCTTCCAGTTCTGTAACTATGCTAATCCTTAGTACAAAGAAAAAGTATTTTATAGTTTTATAATATGTAGTTGACAAAGCTTTCATGTACAAAAAGGGAGACAGGAATAAAAGTGAAATAAGACCTAACTTCTGGAAAAGTATATTATTTTGAAGTTTCTTTTCTAGAAAAGAATCCAGATTTTTTTTTCAAGTTGCTGGAGGTCTGGAACTAGTTTTCTATTAAACAGTGCAACATACACTGTGTTGTGACTTACCACCATGTTACTGGGCTATAAGAATAATGCTCTAAGTTCTCATTTTTTATGTAGAGTGGTACCAAGGCCTTATGATCTCCTTTGGTGAGAAGATGATTTATTCAAAAATTGCAATTTCTACCTGAATTACAGATATGACTTTCAGAAGTTTAAGTGGAGCCAGAAATTGAAGCTCCTAATGCAGTATTTTAAAAAGCATGTGGAGGAAAGATGTGGGAAAGGGAAGATGGATTACAGCTGATGGTGACTTTTATAGTGAAAACATGTAAGTTACTTTTGGTTAAACATCTACTGCATAGAAGTTTAATGGCTTCTGCCCCCAACTCAACATTGTACTTAACAGATACAGAAAAAATCCTCCCAACATTTGTATTATACAAATCAGAATACCTGTTTCCTTTTTACAAATTTTTATTTAAGTGAATATTTGTGAAAAGTGCTTGGTTGCCATCACTGTTGTCTGAAGTGTTCAACATTATACACACAAGATTTGGGCAACCAAGGTTGGAGAAGGGCAAACTTCTGACATCATGCCACTGGAAAGGACCTTGAAAGCTTATCTCATCTGTCTACTGGGCAGAAATATCATCAACATTTCTGAGCACAGGTAGTCTGAACATAAAGAACTCTAGTAATAGGGATTTGACATCATCCCTTCATAAAATATGTTAGTGCTTCATTATTCCTACTTATTCCTCCCAATATCTAATCTGAATTTTGCTGGCTGCACTTCGAACTTCTTATTTCTTGTCCTATTCCTGCTGAACATTGAGAAAAATGATTCCCTTTCTTTCTGGGGTAGCCCAGAAGAGACATCTGAAGACTTGTTTTGCCTCAGACTTTGTTTCCCATAGACTAAACACCACCAGTTCTTCAAACTTTCCACATAAATCATGATCACTCTTATTGTTTTCCTTTGGACTTGCTCCAGTTAACCCACCTCCTTTGTGAAGTGGAACACTAAATGCTAACTACAGTAATCTAAGTGAGACCTTACTGAGGCTGAGTACCATAATTTCCTGTGTCTTACATGCTACATTTCTGGTTTTGCATCCAAGGGAGACCTACTCTATCCCCTAGATCCTTTTTTAAAGGACTAGCCAGATATTTCATATTCCAAGCTATTAAAGCTGCTTAATCTCACCTAAATATGAAACTTCTAATTTCTCCATATTGAACTGCATCCAATTTTCCAGATTGCTTCTCCAACTGGCCAAGACCATTTTGAATTTGAATTCTGTTCTCCAACTTGCTCTGGCCAGCCTACTGCCATCTGTAAATGGAATAAACATACTCTGCATTCCATCCCCAAGCCACTACTGAAAATACCAAATAGTACGAGACACCGGAGAGATACTTGTTCAACCCAGTTGATACATCCTTCCAATATGACAGTGCTGATTACTCTTGCAATTTTGTTACTACTACTACTATTGCTTACTATTTTCTGAGTAGGTTTGCGGAATAATTCTGCACTAATCTTATCATCATGCTGTTCATATCAAGTTTTCCTGCTTTGCTTATAAAGATGTGGTATATATGTATGACATGTAAAGATGGTCAGAAACTCTGCTGAAGATACACAACATATATTATTACTTTTCTGTTCACAGCCCTGTTACCCCAAAGCAGGAGAAAAGCAGATTGGTTTGACGTGGGCTGCTCTCAACGGATCCATTCTGTCAGCCATTTCTTTGCTGTCTTCCAGATGTTTACATATAACTTATTTGATTATTTGTTCATAATTTCTTCTAGTATTTTTTTAGGAGTTGAAGTTAAATTGACTGATGTAAAATTTCCTGGCTTCTTCCTTTTTACCCTTTAAGCACAATATTTGTCCTTTTTCAATCTCTTAGAGACTTAGCAAGCATCTCCATGTTATCAGAGATGCCTGCTGACAGCTTTAAAGAGTTTTGGCCAGCACTCTAAATAAGCTAGGGTCCATTTTATTAGGTTGTAAGATCATGCTCCTTTGTTTTTCACAATAATTGTATTAGCCACATGATTACAGTAGACTTCTTTAGTGAATACTGAAACTAAAAAGGCATTAAATGTTTTGGCCTAAGAAATCTTACATTACTAGTTCTCTCTCTCAACTGAGTATTGAATAGTTTCTCAGTCTTTCTCCTATTTGTTACAGAATTCAAGTAGAAGCTCAATAGTCATAAACTGTAATGTTCTTTATAAAAACATATTTTTTAAGCTGGTCACTTATAAAAGGTTTCTTGTTCCTCTAATTATAACTTCTTCTGTGCCTTGTTCCTTTTGATTTCTGTCCCCACATACATACGCATTCCTTTATACTAATCCTAGTAATCTCACATAATTTTAATTTCCTGTATGACTCTTTCACGTGTTTGAGGTCAGTGTATATGATTTAACCAGATGATTTCTTGCTATATACTTGCTATTCTTTCCTTGCATTGGGATCATTAAATTCTGAATAGCATGTTTTTCATCAGGAAGTGCTTAACTCCTTTATTCCTTTTAACTTCTCTTTCATGACATGTGATGTTCCAGTATCCTGAGTTTGTTGAAGTCTGCTTTCTAGAAATCCTCTTTTTCTATTTGACTTTTCTACCTCCTTTCCTTCAAAAGAATCATGGATACTTTTGTTTCATGGTCACACAAGTTCTCTTCCACTCTCATGTCCTCATCCACATCCTATTTAGCACAAAGCTGTACCAAGGCTGTCACAAAAAAGTTATATATTTTGCTTGTCTCTGTAAGCTGTTATATTCCTTTCCAGCTGAAGTCTACGTAATTTTTTTTGCCTGTTTTTATGAAGTTCTATGCCTTAGAGGATTTGGCCAGTTTCTCAAAGAAAACAAATCCACCCCAAAAGAGCGCCACCCCCACAAAAGAGCCAAAACTGAACTCAAGCCTTACGTAACAGATATTTCTGGCTTGGGATTTCAACAGAAATCTCCCTGATCTCATAACAGGTGTATATATCCTCTTTCCGGACAAGCCACCATGTGTGACCTTATACTCATATTTGAGTCATATGAGCCATTCTAACAAGCCATTACTATTCCAATTGAGTTGGAGTTTTGTATTAAGAATTCCAGCTTTTCTGTTCCTATTTTCTGTTCCTGATTTCTATGTTTGAAGAGACATTTATAGATTTGAAAGGACAGCAGTCATTCAGGCTTCAGATTGCCTGCTTAGCCTGTCATCAAGGGAGAAAATGGACACCCATTCTCATGGAACTGTTTATAGACAAATTACCAATGAAAAAAACAAACTTTTCCCAATGTGCATTCACCACTAGGGTTTTTTTTCTGGTGACCTTCAAATCTGAGATGTGGGTTTTGCTGCTATATACTATGACAGGAAGGAATGGCACCTATAGTCCAGATTTAGTAGCATTTACTGTATACAGAAGACAAATGGGAGGAATATTTCGCCTTAAAACTGGAAAATAAGTTAGAAATGTCAAGTTATTTTCTCACTCTGCTACTTATGCTGGTATTGTGTTTACTAAGAAGTACATGTAGTTTTCATGTGCTTTAACTATAGTACAGGTATAATCCTAGTGAAGACAAGAGTTATAGCTCTGCTATATAACTGCTTGAAATAAATTCTAAGATTGAAACCTTTTTTTTCTGGTGATGACACTACCCTGGTGTATGAACTTTAGCAACTCATTTATCCGTCCTTCAATTTTTAGTTCCTCAGCTGTAAAATGACTATGACAATAGTTATCAAATTCATAAGTGGGGTGTTTGTCTTAAAGAATATTTATAAACCCATAAAGACCCCTAGATGATAAGTGCCACAGGAAGCAAAGGATTATTATTAATAATGCCCACTCAGAATGGTGCTTGTATCTTAGCGATAACTTTATCCCTAAAATCACTAGAAGATTTAAAAGCTTACAGAAAATGCTGAAATGAGGCAAATTTTCTCTCATCTCTGTAAAGCATCTTGCTGCACTGAGAGCTCCAGCACACATTTGTCATCTGGAGGCCAAGCAGGCCTTCCACGATTCCAGGAAATCAATTCCAAAGACTGTAGATTGTCAGTTGCTTGTACACTGGAGGCCGTCCAGGCAGCAGATTAAATTGTATGAGAAAATTGTAACAGGCTCTAGACCGCACATAATGGAGACCCCCAATGACCTTTTGGAGGACTTGGGAAACATGCATTGAAATTACCAGCAAGCCCTTTTGTAGCACCAAAAGTGCATACTGAACTTCTCTTACTCATCACACAGGGTCATTCACAACTGAGCTATTTCTGAAGAGGAAAAACAAACCAGAAAATGTAATCACCATCCCTGCTCTGGCAGAAAATGTACAGGGATACCAGAGCTGCATTATCTGTACCACACAAAAAAAAAAGCGAAGTTGGTACTTGTAAAAGCTGCCGTCTTTAGCAGCCTTTCATGGGGCTACTGTTCTGAATCTTTCACCCCTGAGAGATTTCAGCAGAATACCCAAAACACTGGCCGAAATGATTGCTGGTGCAGAAGGCTGATTTAGAGGAGTAACAGTTTCAGTTTTGTTGTTTTATTCAGACTCAGTTGACTACCCCCTGGTTTTTGGTTTCATTGTTTCTAGAGTACCCTTGACATGGCCAGAGTTCAAACTGCTAATGTGACCCTTTCAGTGCTGCTCACTTGGGGGTTCAGGCTATAGTGTGTAGCTCTCCGTGTTATGAGCGGGAAGCTACATGTACACAAAGAACCTAATCCCTTTTGAAAAGAAAGTTTTGCTATACTGGGAAAGGATGAAATTCTGTTTATTACTACTGATCAACCTATGCTTTCAAAAACTGGGGAGTTAATGCCCCTGACTTCTACTTTCCCATTTATCAGTGGCAACATAGGCTGGTCATTTTATCTCACTCCCTAACAGTATTCTTCCCACTCTCTAGGAAAGCTGCACAGCTTAACATGTGGGTTTTTATTTTATTTTATTTTTATTTTTTTTAAATATGAATCTATTAGAAAATATTTTCAGGGCATTTTAAGCAGATGGAATGGGTACATTTGTTGTTTTGGAGGGGTGTTGTGGTTTTTTGAATAGTCCCTTTACTTTCACTATCACAGATAAACATGTATTTTTCCTTTGCTAAAAGATCATATAGAATCATATCCCAAACTACCCATAACTTAGCATTTTGTATTTATCTCTAAAACAGCTTTTAGGGCATCAGACTAAGCAAGTTCTCAGTTTGACAGTAAGGCTCTACAACCTCTATAAGGCACATGATCAGAGAGGGAAATGGTGAACAGGAACTACCCTTACCATTCTCGTGTTTTTTTGACTCTGACACAGACTTCCTATATGACCTTGACCAAGTTTTTAAATCTATTTCATAATTCCCCATGTGCTATTCTGGGGTAATAATTCCCCATGTCAGAAGCATCTGAGTATAAATTTATTGCTAAATGTCTTTTATGCTAAGGCTTGTAAGTAATATACTCTTTCAAAGAAAATTATCGTTCTGCTAAAGGAGCAATTGCTCTATTGATTATAAACTAACCTTGTTTAAATTTGCCTTATCAGAGATCTTGGTCTGATTCATCTGTAAATTGTACTGGCATTTACACACCAGTATTTTTCTGCCACTTGATATTTTTACATACATTTTTACATACATTTTGATCAGCTATAGATAACTACTTTTGGTGCTAAGCACTGTAGAATTAGAACTCCTATGTTCTGAGGAGGAAAGATGGGGAGAAAAGTATGGGGCAGCAATCTTTGCACACACAAAAAGAAAAACTATGGGTTGAATGAATGAAGAATGGAAAGAAAGGAATATGAATATGAAGAGGAGACTTTCAAAGACTGTTTTAGCCACAGGCCTTTTCATGTCAAATATCTGATGCATCCAAGCTGTAAAAAGCAAAGAAGGAATTTGTAGGATCAATTTCACCCCTTTGACTCATCCCCTTCCTTTGCCCATTTGCTCTCGTAAGACAGGTCCAGAGTGTGCAACAGGAAACCAAGCAAAAACAATACAAGAAAAACGCATTTTAATTTTAGCCACACAGCTGCCTCTGGGTTCTTTAAATACACTCCCCTCTAAGTGCTTCCATACACCAAGCTATCCAAATGCTCTAGACAGGCTGAGTCTCAACTGCAAACTCATTCCACAACTAATCTCTGTCTGGCATTGTTACAGCAATCAAACCCAGTTGGTCAAATGCCCAGTTGGGGCAAACTGGGTCCTTATCCAAGTGCCCTTTGTTATGTGGCTTGAAGCAATGAGCTACAGTCTCCAAGTTCATTGGGCAGGGACAAGTTTTCGGATCAGGATTAAAAAACAACCTCTTTTTTCCTTATCCTCTCCCTCTGCACATTAATACACAGCATAAGAAACCAAAAATATCTTTTGAAATTGTGCCTGTGAGTGACACTGTGCCCTAGTATAATGTGACAGGTGACCTATTCTCCTTGTGCCAGGCTGCATGTAGCCTTGCTGTCTGGAAAACTATCTGGGGAATTTAAGGACTACCGGCAGAAAAATGGGAAATCTAAAAGCTTAGTCACATACTCAGTTCTTCATCTTGGGTTGTTTTTTCCCTTTGGCTTTTGAAGGTGAAACATAAACCACCTCTGAATTCCAGAGGTTTTTTACTGCCATCATGTGGAGAATTTCCTAAAAAAATGAAAAACTGTCTTCCCTGACTGGATGTGATTTTTTTCCTGCCCTTGGCAAAACTGAAGAAATCTAATTCCATCTTACATCTACACAGGGCTAGTCTTGGAGCCACAGATGCCATAAACATCTGCTAAATATTCTACCATCCTTAGTATACTTTGCTTTTGCCCTACTGAAGCAGTATATTTGTTGGCATAGCAGAGCTGGTCAAGAGCATGACAGCCTGGGTATGCCTGTCTTTTCTGATATTCCATTACAGGTTTTTTTCTGTGATCTGCAGGAACATATGAACATTCAATATCAATGCTATTTCTTTCCATGCAGCAATGATACAAAAGAAAACAATACTACAGCAGGGTATCACAAATCCAATTATATAAATTATCTTAGGATCAGAAATATAGATTTTTCAGGCATTACTGTTCCCACTATGCAATCTTCCATTTCATCTGACCACCGTAACAATCACACTTGTGGAATTTTATAAACATATTAAAATTGTTCCGGAATGTTGGAAATTTGGAGGGCTATATTAATTTTAATAAAAGAAGGAAAGTATTTCTTCCTTCCAGAAAGTTCCAAGATTTCAAAAGTTTTGATCAAAACCAGTAACTATATTTGAATTGAAAAAAATAGCAAAATTGAACGTCACCAAATTTGATTTCTATTTTATTTCTTTTAGGTTTGTATTGTACCGATTAACATTGTATTTACTACTGTAAAAGTCAAAATAAAATAGCTAATTTGTAAGTGAACTTTTCAGCAATATTGACAATACAGCAAAATTTTCCTTAAAGGTTTTACTTTTGTTGGATTAATACAATCTGGAAGACAATTACTGTCAGAACATTTCCAAGAAGCTCTGTTTGTTTTCTCAAAGACATGCAAACAAGTGGTCCTATTTTCAAGAGTGATGAGCCCCCAGTAGCTCCTCCTGGATTCAGCACAACAGGAATCAGCCTTGCACATGGATTAGGAATCCAATTGGTATCTTCTGTCCATTCTGCTATCTCACTTGAAATCATAACTAGTTCTTAGTCTGTCCCTGACTAGATGTTTGCAAACATACTAATTACGGATCTCAGGAAGGTCTATAAATGACTCCAGAACAAAAGCATGTTCTAATTGATACCAACACCCTCTTGTACAACAAGACATCTTCAGAAGAGCTGCTACACTGGGTACGTTTAGAAAACTGGTCTGAAAATTGCGAAGTACTATCATCAAGGTCCTGCCGCCTTCTAGTCTCATAAAAATCTGTTCAGATTTGACTACGCTATACACAGGCCACTGGGAAAATCAGCACTCAGCAGCTTTTTCTTGAGCTGCTCCTATAAGCCCTGACAGCTTCTGTAGCCTTGGACACAAACAGTTCAGTGCTTCGCTGTCATAGTCTGTGCAGCATAGATTTCCAAGTTAAAGGTAAAACAGATCCTGCTACTGTTCCTGTAGCATAGGGAAACATACTTTCCCCCGTGAACCAAGAGGCAGTTCTATCTTTGTCTTTTAAATGGCTCTCGCAATTCTGAACGTTTCACAATCATATTATTAAGCAAAGCCTCAACCACTACTAAGGGAACCCACATGCAAGAGATGAATTCAGCCATCAAACACAACAAGCCTACAGGGAAAGTAACTGAGTCACAGTGGCATCTGAGCTTCTCGGAAAGCCTAGTCCATATCCTTGGCTCATCTATCCGTACTATGAGGCACAGCACATGGCTATATCAATGTTACCACATCATATGATCTCTGTAATGCCTAGTCCGTAGAAAATTTAATCCTTCTATGTGCAACTAATATGGCTAGTCTTTAATCCTCCATAGTAGAGATCTGTACTGAAGGTTCAAGATTCAAATTCTCTTCTGCATGAGGTACATTTGTTATCCTTGCACATAAAGTAATGAATTCTTGCCTTTTCATTTGCTTGTAAAAATGACAAGAAATAACAGCTCGAAATCCTTATCAAAATAATATTCTCAAATATAGTCATGTCAAATGTAGTTCTCATCAATTAGGAAAATACAGATTTGAGTTCACCAGTGCAACCTTAATTCTGCTACATTATGCATTTATGTTATCAGGCTATCTTTAATTACCTACTGACATCTTAGGCTTTTTCTACCAAACAATGTGTCATTCAGTTGACCGGGTAAATGTACTGGGAATAAATAATGTAAAGAATTAAGCTCTTGTTTATAGTATCCCTATCTCATATTTGTTACCTTTGGTATATAAATAAAATTGTTTAAAAGTAAAATTTGGGATTACTTATTGTAATTTTATGTAAATTAGATCAAGTCCTTTTCATCTTGAAAAAAAAAGTCCACAGGCAGTCCTTGATTGGACAAAGTCTGACCTTCCCTATATGCTGTAGCTCAGAGACACACGACACCCAGTGGTTATTAGAAATAACGCAGGAATGCAGAAGCTGTGTAGAGCTTGAAGATATTTATCACCACTCCCAGGTTCACAAAATTAAGATGCAACTAGAAAAATTAAGACACTGAACAAGTTACAACCCATATTAAAGAATCAGTACAGATAAGACTCAACACTTACGACAGAAAAAAACCTCCCAAAGCAACCACCAACATCTGAAATACAAACCCAAATAACTTTTGATCTCCAGGAAAAAATGACATCTATCCTACTTCGGAGTAAACAGTAGCTCTTTCATGACAACAGTGTAAATCCCGTAGATTTCTTCATCAGAAAATAACAATATCATGAGGAGATTTCCCCTACAGTATTACACTAAGTAAAGCCATCCTACACCCTGTAGCTTTACACACTCTGGAGGCTATATTGAAGACAGACAGAGAAGAACATGGCTGTGCTGGGAAAGTGAGAGAGTACGAAAGGGCATGCTGCCCTCCAAAGCACTCTGGACTGCAGAAATGGTTTGATGCTGCACAGATTAATAGCAGTCACTGGAGCTGCTCTTTGCAGTTTCCCCAAGTCCTCAGTTGGCCCAAGGGTCTAGGAGTTGCAAAGGGGGTATTAAACCCACCTTTGTTCTCCTCCAACATAAAATGGTACAGAAGAGCATCAAAAGTGCTTTATTCTTGATATACCATCTCTGCTAATCATTTGTTAATGTTAAATTACTGTCATTCTGCTTTCCCTTAATTTGGCGACATTTATGGTAAACTGAAGTTGCAGACGGACACAAGAATCTTCAAGATGTGTACTTTGAAAAGGAAACACAGCTAGTTAAAGTTGAAATGTTGAAGAAAAATAAGCCATTGCTAAAATACCTCCATTAGAGAAAAATCTTATTATCTCAACTGCTGAGTGAAATTCTATGACCTGTGATAGACATCAGGTCATAGCAGGGGATCACACAATTTCTCTTTCACGCTTCAATATTTATTAAATAAGATATTAATTATTAACAAAACCCACATGTGGAATGTCTTTTCAAACAGATTTGGAAGTGTAGTATTGTTTTAATGTCCAACAACACAGCTAACACAAATATAAAAAGAAGCATTTGAGATTTAGTGCCCCTCTGCTGAAAGGTGAAGCAAATACTTTATCCACACGAATTCATTCTTTGGTTGAGATCAATGGAAACTTAGAGGCATCATTTGAACAATATTCTTCTATTAATGTATTAAAAGTACAGAAATTAATAATATAAGGAACAAAGATATCTTTATCAAAATATCATAAAACTTAGACTTCAATAAAGTGAGGTGAATGAAGCCATTTATTTGCAGACTAACTTAATGCAATACAGTACCTACTAAATTGTATTTTGTCTGTGATAGCAAAATAGATTGGTGAGTATATGAAGAAAAAAGATTGAGTACGCGGTGTTTTCAGACAAACACCTAACCTCTCCAGTTCAGACAATGTATTATGAAACCACATGCTTCTTCTGACCTGGCTATGCATTACTTCCAAAGTTTGCCAAACATTTCTTTCTACTGCTGCGGTAGGACAAAAGATTCTTTGTTCCATAAGCATCTATGAAGTCCATGCATCAACACCTTTACTAATTGTTCAGTAACCACACAAGACCTATTATTTAACTGCCTCATGGGATAAATACTTCCTTTTGTCCCTTTTAAGCCATGGAAGATGATTTCTGCATCTTTTCCTGGAAGAAGAGGTTCAACACTTCTTTTTAAAAAGAAAAGTGTTGAAACACCTAAACTGAGTAAACATGTAGTCATACTTCACCCGTATTGTTTTCACTCGTTTCTTGTTGTACCACCAGAATAAACAGGGAAGTGAACAAAATGTTAATACTGATTTGCCAAAACACTCACCTTCAGTAAAAACAAACAAACCACAGAACAACATAGGAAAATAGAACAACATAGGAAAATAGGAAAACATCCTGTTGCCACTGACAGTAATCACTGAAAGCACACAGTAAATGAGACCTTATATTAATGAAGAATCAATGAAAGGAAAAGGGAGAGAAGGGACAATGAGAGAAATATTATTAGAAACACCAAAAAAGGCATATTTTGGAGCAGGGAGAATGCAGGTGATATTGCTCAATATAAATCTAAGGTTTGATTCAACTGAATTCAGGGAGAATTCAAGTGATAAGACTCAGTTTTTTTAAAACAGTTTACCTTAACTATCCAAGAAAACTTCTCTATTAAATAGTACAGTATTTCAGTTCTCCTACCTGCTGCCCCTTGGATGAAGGCCTGGTATCACACATTCCAAATCTGTTCTGAATCACCTGAACGGCAGGTTGTCTGTCCCAAATACAGATTGTTCCCTCTCTGATGAACTGTTTTCAGCAGGCACCCACACATAGTCCATATCCTGAGAAATCTGGTCTCTGTGGAGATCAGTAAGGGTTGTTTCTGGGGATAAGGCAACCGGGACCATGCCTGAGCAAATATCATGATGCAACAGCATTCTTAGCATGCTTTTCCTCAGAACCCAAACCTCCCAAACAGTAAGGGATCCAAATCCACAGTTTAGAGATCACACATCGCATGGTACTGTTTAGATGTAACTCACAGCCAACTCTGGTATTTAAATACTCAAAAATACATCCTAGGAATATGTGCCACTAGCGCTCTCTTGCAGCACTTTGGATTAGTAGGACTAGAATCCGTTCTGTGTCACATTTTCAAAATAACAGTGTCATTTCACATAATCCCGGACATTTTTGGTTTGCATTTCACAGGTTATTTATGAGACTATGCTGAGATTAAAGGTCCTTCTCTTTTTCACTCAGGATTTTATTAGATCATGTTGATCTTTTGAATCAGCGTGTTTCAGGTTCTTTAACAAGACCATGATAACAATGAAAGTATTTCTTTCATCCATTTCTATTCAGGGAATTAATTCTGTCTTTGCTTAGCCCTTCCACACAGCCTTTTCGGTTTTCTCTAACAAAATGGCTTTCATGTCCAAATGCAAAATATTCTGACAAACTTCTTGGTGATGATTTTAAGCATTTAAGCAGTTCTCAGAAGAATAGCTATTCTAGTTGTATTCATTGAACCAGAGGATTCACTTCCTGTTACTTAGTTGCCCTTGGTTTAGATGCAATTCATGAAAAGCAAATCCATATATTACTTTCACTATCTTGTATTTACCAACCACATAGAAGAAGGGTATCCTTTATTCATGACTGCGCCTCCTTTTGCCATGTTTTCCCTCTTTCGAGACAAGTTTAAAGCCTTTGGACCTCTCTGGTGCTGCTTTCCTCATTTCGTAAATAGCTGTCAAGTGTTTATGTTTTCACTGTCATCTCTCATTCTTGGAGTGAGAGAGGCTTTGCAAAAGTCTAAACTCCTGTGTAGGGATGAACTGTACTCTTTTACACAATATTTGGGGCATCCAGCAGCATCCCAAACTCCTGCCTCTGATCACAGTGCTTCCCTCAGAAGTCCAGACCAGGCAATAAACATCTTCAAGCCCTCACACTTGCCTGGCCATGTGGTGCAAGGCCAACAGGAGTACCCACACTGTTTTTCAGTGAAAATGTTCCTCTCTGCCATGTCCCTGCCAGTGGTGGTAGGAGGGGTCTCCAGAAGCCTTTTAAAACCAACATGCTGGCAGCCCCTTCTCCCTGACAGACCCTGTGTCGCAGCTGGAGCTGCCCGTTCCCACCTTGCACCAATTCCCACCGCGCCCGAGGGCGTGCGGAAAGGACTCCTGTACCGAGCCTGCCCCTGCCGTGCCCCAGAGGCTCCGGCCCTCCCGCCTCCTCTCCTGAGGAGGCGCAGAACGCGACGCCATGTAGACCCTCCGCCCCGCCCAGCGCGAGGACCGGCCCTCAACGGCCCCAACGGCCGCGCGCGCGCGCCCCTCACGCGCGCCGCACCCCCCCCGCCTCTAGCGAGCGGGGAGCGCGCGCCGGGCGGGGGGCCGCAGCTTCGCTGTGCGCATGTGCGGCGGCGGGAAAGCTTTCCTCTTCCGGGGTGGGCCTGTCTAGGCCGGGCAGGGAGGTTGGCGCTCCATGGTAGAGCCTCGCGCATGCGCGGCCCGGCGGGGTTGGAGCTGTGGCGGCCTGTGCCCAGGTGAGGGGTGGCCCGGCCCGGCCCGGCCCGGC
>NW_015090839.1:4311189-4320579 GCF_001431845.1 Calidris pugnax | reverse complement strand
TGCGGGCGGGGTCGGCCGTCGCCGCCGCTGCGGTGGGACGGAGGGCTCTGGGCGTCGGGGTTGGCACCCGGTGCTTCCCGCCGGTGCGCGGCGGAGCACCTGCCGGGCGGGGGGGGCGCCTCGGGCCCGCGGGTGAGCAGGAGGGATCCCACGCCCGCGTCTCCAGGGTGGCGTGTCTGGTTTGTTTATTTTGTTGTTTTGTTGTGTTGTTGTTGTTCTTGTTTTCTTCTATTTTTATTATTTTTTCCGTAAGGAAAGAGAAGAAGTTGTGCCACTGCTTCCCAAAGCTTCCCTTGATGCCAGGCTAGCAGATGGCGTGTTCTTATTTTACTTATTTCTAGCCTTCCTTCTGTTCCTAGTTCTGCTTTTTTTTTTGTTTTGGAGTTTAGTGTCGGTATGTATTACTTTCTCAAAAAAATGCATTTGTTTTGGAAAGGGCTAAGAAACAAAAGCGTGGATTGGAATTTAAACCTCAGCTCAAACCTTATCTTCAATTCCAGTGATAACATCTATTATGTAGCTAATACATAACAGATAGTTATATGTACATTATGTACTTAAGGCTTGCTCCATACCTATTAGCAGGCTGATGGGTGTGACTAAAGATGGAAAGTAAGAATGATGCAAATAGCTACAGAGGAAGTTCTCTTCTGCTGACCATTGTTTTGTCTTTTTTGTAGTTATATAGGCAGTCATCCTACCATCTCAGCATTGTTATCTAACATACAAAATTCATTACAGGAAGGACCAAGGCTCTAGATCTTGGAGTAGAATTCTAACAACCAGTTGTCAGGACCTTGAGAAGAAACTTGTCTTCTGAGGTAGATTATTCCAGAATGTCTGCAATGTCATTTGAAGTAGCTTTCACAGGATACTGCCATTAATGGGTTGCCGGCCTGACTATGATGCAGACTCCTGAATTCCTGTATTTGTAATTTAAATATACAGCTCTAACATGAGACACAATTTCAAAGGGTTGCTTTACAGGAAAATAATTTCTTCAGATAGTAGTAGGCATAATTTCTGCACTTCATCCTGTCATTTTTCTGTTAGCTGAACTCTCAGCTACCTTCTTAAAGAGAAGCAGAAACTTTGTTCTGTCTTTAGTAAGACAGTGTCTGCCTACCCTCAGGAAACAGTCAAAGGTTGTGACAAGTATGTAGTATGGGAGGCTGTAATGTAATTATACATTTTTCTGATTTTCATAGCTTTTAGTTTCAGCCTTCCAATGTTTTCATTCTGGGTGTGGGAAGAAGAGGGTGTTTCTAATGCCAAGTCTCCCAGAGGAGTGCATTGCACATATAGTTTGTGCTGTGCTTTTAGCAGTATGGATTTCTTGATCCCTGCCATGTTCTCTGATCACTTACCTTACTTTCTTTTCTTTGATAACTTATTTTACTCTTGAGAGTGAAACAGACTATTAACAAAACCACAGCTTTGCAGGTTCAGCTGTATTTGTTGCATCAGCTTCATCCAGCACAGCTGACTCTTTGGGATTCAGTTCCTGGGATGGCTATGTAAGATAATGGCTTTGTAAGATAAATATGGCCTGAGTAACTTTTAATTCTTGAAAAATGTTGTTTATGAATAGCTGTTAGCTGTTAGTTGTTTTTCCCTTTTTTTGCATGGAGAAACATCTCTAATACATTAGTTTTCTATTTGCATTTCATTCTTTGAATAATTTGAGATGTCTCCATTCTGAAAGTCTCCAATTAGCTCACTGGCAGTGTAAGAAGAGGTATGTGACTATCCCACTTGACTCAGAGGGGCACTGCTTTAATTGCAGATAACAACCATACACTTTGTGTCTGCTATTTTATCTCGGTTATCCATGTTGCTGAACTTCATAGAATTGGCCATTACAGTTTAGCAGATCAAGAAATCACGTGCCTTTTTCCCAGTTTTTGTGTGTGCAGTAAGGAACACACAAAAGTCTGACAGAATTCATAACAGAGTTATAGGTTACTTGCACATTGTGCTCTCCAGATGAATCTACCATGTACTTTATTCAGTAATTTTTGGTATGAAATGATTTTGCTTCAGATAGCTTGGCTGACCCGTGCTCTGTACTCTGACTTGCTCAGCCATTGAAGAAAGGAGCTGAATGAGACAGGTGCATTCTGCTCGTTCAACTGCATCCGTGTTTATTGATTCCATCAATTGATTCATTGATGGTATTCACAGCAGTAGTAAAAAAATAATTTTTTTAAAAAGTAATATATCTGTACTATATTTCTGCTTCAATTTATTTCTTTGTTCCTGAGCCTTTGTTTTTCTCGCATCTTTTAACATACCCTAAGGGACTCAACAGCCATGCCTAGTGTGATACTGTTCTCTTATAGTTTGTGCAGGAGACTGAAAGATTGGTTCATGGAAACTTGCCTGAAACTTAAAAGATCAACCTAAGGCAGATGTAAAGCTTTAATCCAGAAGATTCTACAAAGTACCGTGTTAGTTGATGCAAAGAGTTGTCGGTCTTTTCTACTTTGTAATGTGTTATTAAACATACATAGTTTAGAGAGTTTTGCAGGAAATAAACTGAGGTTTTATCGCAAGCCTTTGATAACCTAAAGGTGTGATAAACATCGCAAATGTAAAGCTGAGAGTTTAATAGAATTTTACAGGTTGCTTAACAGAAGCAGCAAACCTTTGATAACCAGATTTCTATAAGGACAAACATGGCTGCCTTTGTTGTCTTATACTGGTGAGAGTTTCTTTATTGAAGTCTCTTTTTGTTCTTAACTATTTTTGTAGTTCTTCAATGGAAAAGGTGTTAAAAACTGCCCGTGGCACTATGGAAGCATGGAGACAAAATAGCCATCTATTGAGACCCTCAAGGGACTGTTGGGCAAAGTGATGGAAATGAAGAGCTTGAACCATCGCTTCAGCATGGCGGCAGCTGAATCTGACAAGGACTCCGGATATTCAGGTTTAGAAAACCACTGCATTACCTTTTTTTTTTTTTTGTGTGTGTTATCTTGCTCATACTTTGTTTTTATTGGTGATGTTTGATAAATCTGACTCCAGCCCTTTACAGTTTGTGTCTCATTACCTGGGAGGGCCTTTGTATGCCAGACAGGTGGCATCTGCAATCATCCCACTGTCAGACCTTTTTGCAGTGGGGCTTAATGTAGCTATAAAGTTCATTCTGTGAATGTGAATGGTATGGGAATTTAAAATGTACCTAGTAAAGGAATGAATGGAAGAATCTCAGACTTCAGTGTCTGGAAGTGGGGATGGCAAAATTACTTTTTGTTCTTTGCTGTGATGAACTGTTGGATTATGCCGTCTAATGTCTCTTATGATTTGACCAGATTGTCAGTAGAGCCTGATAAACCGGAGAGTCATTGTTATAACATCAGTAGAATGTAGACACGGTGTGCTATTTCAATACTCAACAAAACTGTGCAAAGATTGCCCTTTAAAAAAAAAAAAGCTTCTACAGGAGACACCTGCTTTATTTGGTTTGTAGATAGAAGATTTCAAGACACAAGGTGCCTGCAGCATGGACTATGGCTGTGGCAATGCTGGAACCTGTCGATTTTTTTTATTTTTTTTTTTTTCTGCACCAGATTTTAGAGCAGTCTTCATGATAGCGTGTAGTCCCTTGGAGACTAACTACAAAAGAACAAAAAGTGATAGATTTCTTTGGGAGACAATATCTGCATGAGAACTGGCCTGAAATATAAAGCCTTTTATTAAAGGCTATATGACAGCTGTCTCAGCAAGTCTAATTTTATTGGTATTCCAGAACTAAACCTTATTGTTCTTTGTGGCTTGGTTGAAAAGGAAGCTGAATAGTAGAACTGAAAGGAGGTAGCAAGCATGCTGCGTGTGAAACAACTAACAACTGAATTCTACATCTGGCAGATGGAAGTTCAGAGTGCCCGAGTGCTATGGAACAGACTGACTCGGAGGATGTGCTGAATGCCTTGTGTTGGAATGCAGAGGATGGGCCCTGGCAATGCCCAATGACCACAAGCAACTCCTTTCCTGCGCTTTCTCCTATGGTCGTAATGAAAAATGTGTTAGTTAAGCAGGTAGGGAAGAAATAACATAACATATTGAAAAACATTGCATGTTCTTAATTTTTTTGTTTGGTTGGTTTTTTTTAATATTTGCCATCAATTTTTAAATATTTTTCCTTTCAAAAAGACTTTACAAAGTTGTTGCAGTCCAGAAAGGTAACTGGTAGCTTGAAAAGTTCTGTTGTGACAGCCTGTTCTTTTGAGAGGCACTAAAATAGAAAAATGTGAAATGGAGAAGCTCTTACTGCATCTACTAAATGCCTTTGTCTTAAAGGGATCTCCAGAAAATAGATCTTTAAGAATGTTATGTAAATAGCACCAAAGATCAAACCAACAAGTGAGTGTTTTTCTTTTTGAAAGCTGGTGTTTTCTTTCTCATTCAATAAAGACAGTAAAGTAGGATGTTAGGTTTTGCTTCCTGGATCCTAGAAGTGCTTTATGTGCGATGGGAAACACTAATCCAGAATGTTATAAATGAAAGAATTAAACCTGTATCTGAAGTTAGCTGTGGTTATTTTTACTTAAACAGTTCTTTGTCTTAACTGCATGGGATGGCTAACATTGCAACAATTACTTTCCCTATTTATGTCCTCCAGTGTCTCGCTATGTGTTTTTCCTCCAGCACATCTGTAAGACTCCTAACTTTTTCATTGTAACAGAAGATATGAGAGCTCCAAGTTCAAAGTACTCCTAGACCTCTTGCTCAGTACTCACACATGTTTTCTGAGCAGATGAAAATTCTTCAGCATTTTTTTATTAGAATACTTCTGAGAACACAGAAGGGGGGAAAAAAGAATATAGGTCCTGAATCTTTTTCAACTGAATCTGTTATGACAACAAGCAAAGCCTATTAAATTCAAATACTGTGTATCCGTACTTACACAGATACAGGTTTCTATCAGTATTTGGCAGATTATGCATTTGTGGGGGAGATGGTTCTGATCTCTGAGCATTGTGTTTTATCTTGACAAACCATTTTATTTTATAGTTGTGTTCCTAGGTGTGTGGACAAAATACTGTCTAAACAAATGCTGAAGTTTTCATATAGTAGGGAATAGGGAAGCTTCACCAAAGGTTGATGGCATTTGGCCCAGAGCTCAAAAATTAAACACTGCTTGCAGTGGTGGCCTAATGTTAAACTTCAGGTTGAGTTGCAAATGGTTAGGAGAAGTGTATATAGAATATAAATATATATATAAAAAAAACCTGGTAGTGTAGCAAGAAGGGTGTTTGGGGAGGAAGAGTTGTAGGTAGATAAAATTACCAGACTCGGTTCTCTTGAGCAGTGCATCATAACACCTCAGTCTAGTTATGTATAGTTAAGGACAATAATGTTAAATTGAAAAATGTTTACTGCAGTAGGCATCCAGATACTGCTGTTTATTTGCTCCAGTTTCAGTTTCAATTAACATCATCCGTCTGCCTTATAACCACTGTGATCCTGCGCAGTGATGGTTACCTGCTGTCCCAATTTCAGAGCTAACAATAATGTTACTAAAAAAAAAAAAAATCAAGCAGAGATTAATTCTCTGAAACAGTGCTGCTTGTGGCAAGGTTTCTGTAAGTCTTGTAAAAGTCCTTAATAAGTAGGAAGCCTTTTTAAACAAGTGATACTGATACATGCAGGATGTTAGCTTTCATTAAAAAAAACCAACACAAACCACTTTGCAGACTTAGTAAAATAAATGCGTCCTTCTCTACTAAAAATGAGAATTTGGATAGGAGAACAAGAGCAGAACACAATGTGACTGGAAAGGAGATAAAAAGGAGGTAACAGAGATAGGGGAAAAAAAAAACCACAAGAAGAAGATAAAGTTACCACAGCTCTTTTGGCCTCTGATTTTGGGGCTTTGCTGTGCTCAATACTGTACAATTATGCAGTAAATAACAACAACTGACTCCAAAACCTTGCTCCTTAAGTCTGCGTGTTCTGTCCAGTACGTGTGTAGCCATGGTATTTATATACTTCATCACTCCTAACATCTCCAGATGCTTTTCTTTTGAATGTGTTTGTCCTTTCTTCTGTGGCAACATAGTAAGATTTCTTTCTTACAAGTTTTATATCCCTATTCTGTAAGCATCTGGTCCACTGAACCAAGCAAATTCTGTGTCTCGGTGGGTAATTAAATCTCATCTCCAAGTCTCAGTGTCCTGATCAGTGGTTATTACCCACTGATCAAGTTCAAGCCTTTGTTGGGGGAATGGAGTTCAACAAAGCATGACTAGCATTTGTCAGTTTCAACTAGCATTTGCCAGTTTAAATCTTATGAGACTGGGGAAAGGAGATAAATTTCAGATGGCCTAGTGTAAACACAAATACATTTTATTATTTTTGGTACATCTAAAAACTGTGCCTTCAGCAGGCCTGCCAGTAGCATTTCAACTCATAAGGAATTGGAAGAGCAGCTGACCGTATATTAGTAAAATTGTAGTGGTGATGACTTAGATATCTTAAGTGAGATTTTTGCTTCAGAAAGAAACAGTATCTCTTACTATACCATGTGATATGTTTGGAGAAAAGGACACATGCTTTTTGGCCAGGAGATCTCATTAAAATCCACAGTGATGTATTTGAGGAAGAAAAAGTAATATCTTGTACAAATTGATGTATTCCCCAATACTGCAGAATATGGCTTGTGAGAGGGAGTAAAAACTTGGGCATTTTTCTTGAAATTTAATTCTTAAGGTTTATTAGTGTGCACCATTACACCAGAGGTGTCAAGTTGCACTTCTGTGGGCTTACAACAGTTTCTTTTTTCCTTGCATTGGTTGATATTCGGCATTTTTCTTCCTACTTCATGGTTTTAAATTATTGAAACTATGTATTGTACCTAAAATCGCAAGACTTACAGCTGTCATCTATTTTAAATAACCATTTCAAAAGCTTGCTTTAAGAGTAGAATTGACAAGATTAAAGTTGCTGCCTTTCAACAAAGAGCGAGTCTGAATTGTTCCTAAAATGTCTGTGCAATCTTTCTTTGACTCTCTTAAAATATTTCATAACCACAATGCTTAATTATTTTTCAACTTTTCTGTACTCTGTTGTTTGACCCCCGAGTCTGATCAGTTACATGAGCATGTACAATATAAGCATGCACTGTAATCCTCATTTAGGAAAGCACATATAAATTCAGATCTAATTGTTCTTAAATGTATTTGCTATTTCATAGTAAAAGGATTGTGGATTACAGCTTTGATCCTAGTGCTATGCTCTGTTGTCAGAAAAAGAGAAGGATGAGTTTTGTGGAAGACTGTTCCAAACATATTAATTGGACACTGTGTATTAAATACGGAGAAAGGGCACAATCTACCTGTTTCATTTAAGGTTTTTTGATCCTCTTCAACAACGTTGTTGTAAGACTTCTGTTTTTTCCCTGCTTGTGCTTCTCAGGGGAGTTCATCACAGCTCCAATCTTGGACTGTGCAGCCATCCTTTGAAGTGATTCCAGCTCAACCTCAGCTACTGTTTCTTCGTCCGTCAATCCCACCTCCCATTAACCCTCACTCTGTTGGGAAAAAGAGAAATGACTCCACTAACTACCTGCCCATCCTGAATTCTTATCCAAAAATAGCACCACAGCCCTGCAAAAGAGATCACTCCTTTGATCCAGAAGACCGTCAGGAAACCAATTGCCATAAACGACTCTGCACAGAAGCACCCAAAATGGAGACTTCTCCTGTATTGAGGAGCACAGGCTTGCCTACTAGTTCTTTTGCCCATCTACCAGTTAGCTTTAAGACTCCTCAGGATTCTAACCAGCAAAGTTCTTCAACTCTAGTGACGAGTGGAAAACTGTCAGCTCTTCCTGGTTTTCATCGTGTTTCCAGTGACACTCAGAAAGTGCCGGGTTTGACTCCCCTTTTGCCTTTTGGAACTTTGCAGGCAACAAAGTGCACCCCTCACGAGAGTGAGAGTGCAGCACAGGCTACGATGCAGTCCACAGCGTGGAGCCCCCCGTTGATACCAGAAGAGATTTGCACTACTCCTGAGCTGCTCTTGCAACAGCAGAGCAAGTGCAGGCGCTTTCAGAATACACTCGTCGTGCTGCGCAGGTCGGGATTGCTGGAGATCACTTTAAAAACCAAGGAGCTCATTCATCAGAATCAGGTGACTCAGGCTGAGCTGGACCGGCTGAAGCACCAAACACAGCTTTTCATAGAGGCAATAAAGAACAATGCTCCACAGTCGTGGGCAGAGCTAGAAGCATCTCTAACGGGATCTGATAAAGCTGATAGCAAGCTTGAAGACTCTGCTTACTCCAACATGTAGTGAAAAGATACACAGGTGTTGGTGAAGTTATTTCTGTGCCTCCTATTTCCTGTCTCAAGCTTTTGCTTGAGCATTTTCTGAGTCCAAGGCTTGTGAAGTGGCATGCCATTAACAACTTGTCTACAGAGCCAGTTGTGGGACTGGAATAGCATGGTGGGGTCTTGACAGAATGGGTACTTACTACTTCACTGTGACCTTGAACTCCATGCTAACTCTTTACTTCCTTGGACTTGAAAAGCTTGGATATGCTCTGCTGGCATGTCCACATTCTTGCAGTGAAAAGACAGTAATTTTCAGTATTCTGCAAGCAAGCATCTTCCTATTCCCATCTTCAGATAGTCAGTTCTGAGAACGGAACAGCCGAACAAGCCCCAGTATTGGGCCATCATCAGCTGCAAGTAGATGAAGGGAATTGGTGTGAGGAGAGGAAACTTACTTCGGTGGGGTGGTATCTTTAGGCTGTCCCTGTCCTTTGTTGTAGCAGAGAATCTTGCTTTGGGGTTTTAAAGCATTTGAATTAGCAGAGATCTCCTTGCGCTGAAGCAGCATTCTATATTCATTGCAGTCTTTGGTCAAAGTGATGACTGTCTTACGACCCAAGTGAAATGACGTGTTCCAATGAGTATGCTTTTGATTTTGATCTGTACAGATGAGTGAGTGAAATCACAAGGCTTGCACTGTATGTGTTTATTCCAAAGCCATATTTATTAATGGTTAACAAGTGTACAAGGCAAGTGGCTTTGGATTTTCTCAGTAGTGAACAGATTAAACGCTGTTATTAAGGACTGCAGTGACCTTTTTTTAAAACAGTACAAGGAAGATATCCATTTGCCAGGATTAATTTGTCAAGACTTAGTTACATATTATTTGATATGTATATCTTTAGTTTACAAGCCTAAACTCCTCCTTATTTTTTTTTTCTGTGAAATCAGATTGCTAAGTATAAAAAAAAAAAAAGGGAGAGGTGAGAGGAAAAGGAGCATAATGGCTTTGGTGAAACAAGTCCCTTTCCCATCCCCCTTCCCTCTCTCTTTTATGTAGGGAAATCAGATTAATGTACATACAGGAGAGGGAGGGAGGAAACGGGGGGGG
>NW_015090839.1:4286009-4310794 GCF_001431845.1 Calidris pugnax | reverse complement strand
AGGGGGGAAGAGAAATGTCAGCTAGGATAATCTCCTTAAAAATTTTGTCTACTTGAGTTTGAACTTAAAAAAAACCCAACAAACCCCAAAACATTTTTGCTCCACATAAATGTATATCATTCCTAGCCTGCTTGCCTTGAGATACAGCTAACACCACTGTGTGCATAATATATTAGGCCTTACTAGTAGACATCCACAGTAGTCATGTTACAAAAGCTGTTTTACAGACATTTTTTTCATTCCAGTTGATCTAGACACTTAACTATGTCACTTCCTCCAATCTGAAGGGGTTTTTTTGGAGGCAATCTTTAGAGAACTAAGAATGGCTTTGTCAAAGAATTTTAAGGAATCTGGGTTGTTTATGGTATGTTCCTTTCTGCATGACAATGTTTTAAAAAAATTGTGCAGTCTAGGTGACTGGTATTTTGATGCTTTGATCAATTCTATCATCTGTTTCAGATTATTAAAAAAAGAAACTTGAAAGTAGAGTGGATGTCTTGCTAATTTGTGACTGGACCTTTTCAATTTCTGATGCCTCTGGGAATCAATACTGTAGAAGACTCTGGAGAATGCTTTTGTAGTCTTCCTCAAATATGTGCATTACAGAAATTGTAAGGGGCTTCCTCTTGTAAGGGCTTTCCCCCTTTTTAGACTGATGGAAAGAAATATCGTACATGCCTCACAAAGAGGAAAAATGTGAGTCATATTTATGCTAGCCAAAGGCCTAGTGAGACATTTCATGGCAAGATTCATCCTAGTGAAGCTGTAGCAAACTAATAGCCATGCCTTTCATGGTATCCTGCCCACCTGCTGGAGACCAGTGCAGCACATGGGAATCGATTAAAAGTATTCATAGACTGTGTTCTGTCATGTATTTTTTTAATATACCTGCTATAATTGTGCATAGTAAGATGTCTCCTAACTTGCAGCACAGCAATGTTGAAACTCACCCAGCAAACCCAGAAGGCAGAATAGTGCAGTGAAACAATGTAGGACGTGTCCAGTCTAGCTCTTTTGGAATCAGTTGTGATCTCTGCACCAAATTATATTTGGCAGGATAGATGTGATGGTACCTTAGGCCATTTGTGAAAGAATCCCAAAAGATAAGCTTGTTTCTTCTGAGCTTCTTACAAGAACGTGAGGTGGCAGTTCCATTGATCTGATACCTTTAGTAGGCCTAGAGGTGAGGTGTGAGAAAATGGGTATCTTTCCTACTTTTGCTAAAATCCTTATTCTACCCATCAAATAAAGAGGAGAATTTCAAGTTCAGAATATATATATATTTTAGGTAGCAATTGTCCTAGAAAACAAGATGATGGACTCAGGCTACCTGGAGATGAAGTCAGAAAAAGGCATCCAGTCCTAGCTGTTTGAGACAACAAAAAACGTGTCTACCAGTGACCTCCTCTCCATCCTATTTCCACTGCTCTGATAAAGTAAAAGGAAGGAAAAACTGGCCTTGCAGGGTAATGCACTCTGACTTAGGGAGGCTCCTGCTGGTAGAAATCTCTCATAGTCCACACAGTAACGTGTATTTTTTCCCCTGACAGCACTGAGTATAGGCTGAAGTGGGTGTGCTTATAGCTGATGGGCCTTTCAGCTGGTATAATTTGTATAAATATATATTCAATAAATCTGGGAATAAAGTCCAGCAGCTGGTTTGAAGTCTCCTACTGGGCATCAGTCCAAACTTAAATAGTATTTGCTGAACTAGAAAAATCTACTCTGAAACTATTATATGTAAATCTAGGGCCGCTTAGGAAACTTATCCCTAGATAACTGCAAATCTTGATACATCTATTAAAAAAAAAAAGGATGTTGAAGGCCCCTAGGGATAGATATGTCATCAAGTACCATTCTTTTCATTTTCTCTTAGCTGCCTGTACTCCTAGAAGCCCTGATACACCTTTTAACAATAAGGGCTTTCCTTTCTTGGCAGCAATTTAATAAAATAGGTTAGCTTGGAACTGTGTTGAGAAAATTAGTTGACTATATTAGGACCAGAATAGGCCCTGATTCTGGGCAGGATCTGGAAGTGGTCCAATAGATTTGAGCAGAAACACTAGCCTCTGTGATTGGAAGCCAATAAGCAATGAACTTACAGATTTTTTTTGACCTTTGAAGCAGCAAGACTGCATTAACAAGTTAGCTGAAGACAACTGTCCAAAAGTCCCCCAGCGAGGGCCTGCTAGGGCTTTAGTTGCTGCTGACAGCTAGCAGGCAGGGTAGGTTGATGGGTCAGACAGAATTCTGGTTTTCTATTAAGTTTTAATAAATGTTGGTATTTTTGATTACTTTTACTATGTATTTTTTAAATTCTATTGCTCTAGTTGGAATGTAAACATTTTCTATACTTCTGAAGTCCATTGCCAGGTCTGAATACAGTAGCCTAAGAACTCTGTTATAGAACATGACTTTTTTGCTAAAACTTTACAGAAGCAGACTGTGAAATATGAATGAAATAAAGTATATACTTGAAAAGCTTTGGGGTTATTTTAATGCTGTTAAACTGCAAAGTCCTTGGTTCCAAAGCATGCTTTACATACGGCTCCACAACAGCATGTTGCCCATGTGGGAAAGTGCAGATCCAAAAGTGATACTATGATGTATCTCTGAAGTGTGAGCTTTAGCAGTATGTATGAATTAAAGGGTCTCTGGGAGGAGCATGAGTAAAAATGGGCTGTACAGAAGACTAAAAATACATTGTCGTGGGTGACCATTGCCATAGATCTGTCATGAACGACCTGGAAGAATTTTTCCATCTCTGAACTGTTATCTCCGTGTGATGACGGTACATTATGCTCACCGTCTGTGCAGGGTGAACTCCTACACTTCATTTTAATCCTGTCAGCCGGGTCTGCAGAAGTTCTAAATTGTGAAGTGAGGATCTTGAAAGAATTACTAGAGTGAAAAATTTTACTCTCGAAGAACATTCTTCAACGAAATCTATATAACACACACTAAAACACATTTTTCAAGATGTGGCCATCTTCACATGGTCTTTTCTTTGTTGAAAAATGACTCTTAGAGTATGAACTGGGTGGTCATTCCTAGAACATCCAGCAGCCCTGTGACATGAGATCCTGTCTTAAGATACAAGAGATTCTCGTTAAA
This sequence comes from Calidris pugnax, assembly GCF_001431845.1. Taxonomy (NCBI): domain Eukaryota; kingdom Metazoa; phylum Chordata; class Aves; order Charadriiformes; family Scolopacidae; genus Calidris; species Calidris pugnax. The sequence goes on along the minus strand of NW_015090839.1, from coordinate 4,307,680 downwards.
GTTCTTACTCGGCACCAGACAAGGCTTGAATCTCATTACTTTGCATCCAAAAAGGAGTGCTGTCAATCAAAGTAATTTTATTCCCTGAGACTGGAAATTCATTGTTTGCAAAATTTGTATTCGTAAAAGAGACGTGTATAATTCAAGCAGGAAGCTTCAAGCACAGAAGGTCTCTGTGTCTTGTGTGAGTAGCTTTTTCTTTACATGGTGACGTCTATCTGCAGGATGTCAGGTGTATTCACCTGTGTTTCACTGAGGCCAAAAAGGTGAATTGCTTCTTCCAGATGCACTGCATCTGTCTTGTCTTTGTTTCTCGACACACAAACAGTCTGAAAGGAGCAATACCCCCTGCACATTTATGCCAAAGAATCTCCGTGCATGCACAATTTCTGGCATCCACTAGGTTGAACGCAGTATGCTGTTACTGCTTTCGTTCTTGTAATTCCTGGGACAGAAATGCGGGGTCCCTACCTAGAAGTTTTTACACTCTTTCTCTATCTAGGTGACGCTTCCTTTCAGGCAGCTGTGTAATGCAGCCATATGGACCTGATTGTTGTACTTGGTCCAGAGTCTCCAAAATGCACGGGACTTCTCTTCCCTTCTTAAATCTGTACCTCCTTTGAGGTATGTCCGTGAGACAAACTTAATTGTTCCAGTGTAGTCTGAATCAGAAGGCAGAAGGAAGTAGCACGTGTCCAGTCTGCTCTCTTCTACAGCACAGTTTCCAAGACCTCCTCAAATTCCTGTTTGAACTAAAGCATGTTTTTAGAGGAAGCATCCTTGCTTTGATTTGAAAGCTCCTTGTGATGAAGAATACACCCAAATTGTTCAAAACGTAATTACTTACTGTTAAAAATGTGCCTCTTACATTGAGGCTGAATTTGTCGTCTTTCAGTATCCAGCTGTCAGAACTTTTGCCTTTTGTCTGCTAAATTGAAGCACATGCTGTGACATTGCTGTTTTCACTGTAGGCATTTACAAGCTGAACAAGTCGTTCTTCAGCTTCCTTTTTCAAAGTAAGCTCTCAGATCTTCTGAATCCTTCATTCATCTGTGTGGTACTCTTCTTTGGATCCTTTAAAATTATTCAAATGCATTTTTAATTGGAACACTAACATTAATAGCAAAATAGGATTGTTAAAAGAGTTGTAGAATATCAGCCCTCCCTACAGCTACTCCGCCTCATTTTTATAGCAGCCTTGGCCATGGCATCTTATGGGAAGTCTAAGTCATCCTTGGACCTGTTGCTTCTACGGTTGGTGAGCCCTTATTCTTTGTTTCCACACTCCTTTGAATGCAGTTTGCAGCCAGAAAGCAAACCAAGCTGTTTTTAGTAAGTGACCAATTGCATTCATTAATTACCTCTGCTTTTCTCCCTTGAAACTTTTTCACCTTTGGATTTTAAAGGTAAATTTATGTTGTATTCCAATTATTAAAAATAATATTAAATAATGTAACAGTCAAGAACCAGTTTATACCATTTTCAAAATAAGATTAGAAGATAGTGTTTAACAGATCTCTATATGCAATTCAGAAACCATAGATGTAACATATTTCACACCATCTGGTTCATTTTGTGAAATTCTGTCTGTGTGATGGGGCACACTGTTAAATGCCCATCAGAAGTAGAAATATATCCATGTTGGTTTTGTCCTCAACCAATCTTTAATTCTAGTTCATCAAAATAAGTAGTTAATTTAATTTGAGCGGCTCTATTTTTTATAAGCTTCATTAATTTCAATTTTTTTTGATCTCTCTGTCCTTGATTAATCCAAAGTTATGGGTTACTCCATCATTTTCTCTCAGTTGTCCAGCCTATGTTCATACAGATCAGTCTCCCTACCTGCTGAAAAGTGTATTTGTTCTTCCATCCCCTCCGTCCTCTGAATTCTTTCCTAGTGGTCTGAAATTCATTGAAATAGGATTGATGGCCCAGAGAGCTTCTTGGGTAGCTCCTGTTAGATTTTCAGTCCCAACTTATTCAGACTTGCTGACTTTACAGTGTTTAATAACCGTTGTTTAAAATGTCCTGAATTACTTTTTGAAGTGGAAATCAAGCTGCTGACATGATACGAGAGGAATACATCTGGCTTTTTTCTAATTGCTCAACAGAATTTTTTGTGAAATGCTTTTGCCATTCTGCACTGCAGCAATATAATTTCCATCTTGAAATGGAGTGCTGCCAGCATAAAGGTTTCTTCTGCGTCTCATACATTTTAAGAAATGGAGGAAGTGGGCATTCCAGGGCCAAAAGGGGAGTTTCATCAACTTCTTCATTGTTTTCTTCTTGTTCTTACTGCAATTAAATTAATTGAGTTAGTTTAATGGAACTGGAATGCCTCTTACCATGCCCACTTAGGCAATCTTACCTTTTTTCCATCACAGTAGTAAAGGGGTTTTTTAGGCCACTTATATTTACCAGGACTAAGAAATCCAATAACAGACAGAAAACCAGTCCTTATTGTTTTTTAATAGATAGGACTGCTTGAAAAATTTATGTGTTTTCAATGGAAAACTCCTGTGTTTTTATTGGAAATTAAAATGTATTTTGGCTGGAAGCTTAGTGTTTTGCAGCATTAGTCATAGCATTCATTTTTCAGTAAATCTCAAGCACTATGGAAATAGTCTGGTCTGTGGGGGTGGGGGAAGATGTTATTTCCCTTTACCCTCATCCTCATCTGGATTGTTTTGGGTTGCCTGTACAGGAAACAGGACCCCAACTTTGATGAGTGGTTCCATCACCTCATGCTGAAGAAGCAGAAGCCCACACAGACAGACAAAATTGTGCAATCATCTGGGATGGAGGAGGAAACTAATAGCTCCTGAGTAAGTGGGCATGAAACAGCGTCTCCTGAGAAAATTCCTAGCTCAATGAGTACAAATACCATTTTTTCACTATATCCCTAAAAATTCTAATTAAAAAAAAATATATAATTAAGGGTTTTGTTTGGTACTAAACATCACTGTGCCAGATAGGCCATGTTCTACATTTGCCAGAGGCAGAGCTCATCGCAATGACTATTCTGGGACACGAGCAGTGGAAAGTGTGAAATACGAGTAGACAGTAGGAAAGCTGTTTTACCCAGAGTGAATGTTAACAATGCCTATTGTTTGTATTCTTGCTAAGTATTGTCTCCCATGCAAATGCTAATGCTATACGGCATGTACAAACATGCTTGGAAGTCAGAATAGGATAGTCATCCTCAGAGTGAAATCATCTCTCACTCTTCAACATCCTATCACTGACCATGCTTACAGCATGCTTGTACAGTAATGCTTTCTGAGAACACTGAAAGTGTGTTGCTGACATCAATTGTGGAAGAAATGGCCAGAAAGAATTTCGAAACATTTGTTTCCACACTAATTGTGCAAGAAAGGCAAGTCTGAGCTTGAAGATAATCATCTGAATACTGAAACGCCTCCAGATGTATAATGGGAGCTGCAGTCAGCCCAAACTGGAACAGAGCAGAGCAGTGAACTGCACTGAGGGTCTATTGCTCTAGTGCTCATGGTTTGCACTGGCAGCATTTGGGTAGCAACTGTTGTAGTTAAAAGAGGCCAAGCCATTCAGAGTGAGATGCAGGACAACCAGGTGATCAGGCCTAGTCAGCATGGGTTTATGAAAGGCAGAACCTGCTTGACAAACCTGATCTATGATAAGGTGACCCACCTAGTGGTTGAGGGAAAGGCTGTGGATGTTGTTTACCTGGACTTTAGTAAAGCCTTTGACACTGTTTCACACAGCATTCTTCTGGAGAAAATGGCTGCTCGTGGCTTTGATGGGTGTACGCTTTGCTGGGTAGAAAACTGGTTGGATGGCTGAGCCCAAAGAGTGGTGATGAATGGAGTTAAATCCAGTTGGGAGCCGGTCACAAATGATGTTCCCTGGGCTCAGTATTGGCACCTGTTCTGTTTAATATCTGTATAAATGACCTGGATGAGGGGATGGATTGTACCCTTACTAAGTTTGCAGATGACAACCAAGTTGGGCGGGAGTGTTGATCTGCTTGAGGGTACGAAGGCTCTACAGAGGGATCTGGACAGGCTGGATCGATGGGCCAAGATCAATGGTATGAGATTCGACAAAGCCAGGTGTCAGGTCCTACACTTGGGTCACAACAACCCCATGCAGTGCTACAGGCTTGGGGCAGAGTAGCTGGATACCTGCCTGGAAAAGGACCTGGGGATATTGGTTGACAGTCGGCTGAATATGAGCCAGCAGTGTGCCTGCGTGGCCAAGGCAGCCAGCAGCATCCTGGCCTGTGTCAGGGATAGTGTGGCCGACAGAGCAAGGGAAGTGATTGCCCCCCTGTAATCAGCACTGGGGAAGCCCCACATCAAATACTGTGGTCAGTTTTGGGCCCCTCACTACAAGAAAGACATTGAGGTATTGAAGCATGTCCAGAGAAGGGCAGCAAAGCTGGCGAGGGGTCTGGAGAACAAGTCTTATGAGGAGCAGCTGAGGGAGCTGGGGCTGTTTAGCCTGGAGAAAAGGAGGCTGAGGGGAGATCTTATGGCTCTCTACAACTACCTCAAAGGAGGTTGTAGTGAGGTGTGGATCAGTCTCTTTTCCCAAGTAACAGGTGATACGGAAAGAAGAAATGTCCTCAAGTTGCAGCTTAGGTTGGATATTAGGAAAAATTTATTCACAGAAAGGTTTATCAAACATTGGAACAAGCTGCAGAGGGGAGTGGTGGAATCACCAGCCCTGGATGTATTTAAAAGCCAGGCAGACATGATGCTTAGGGACGTGGTTTAATAGTGGTTTTGTTAGTGTTAGGTTGATGGTTGGACCTGATGATCTTAGAGGTCTCTTCCAACCTAGACGATTCTATGAGATGTTGGTGCACAGATACACCAATGGCCCTGGTTAGTTTCTAGCATTTCAAAATCAAGCTGTGCCATCTCGATATGTGCTTCATGGCCAAAGCCAAAGGGTCTGTCTCTTTGAAAAGCTGGGATGCAAAGATAAAACTTGCCTGCACATTAAAATTGTTACCCTGTTCATTTTTTCCACGGCCAAACTTAAAACAGTGATGTTAGGTGAAGCAGAATTATACATTGTCTCTACCTGATCATCGAGGCAGCAAAGTTATGGGAAGCATTACTGCAGTTTCTAAGGCTTGCTTTTTTTTTCAAATTCCAGTGCTTCTCCAGAACCTAAACACCTACCAGCTTGAGACACTGTAGTAGGACAGTAAAAGTATGGTAGTACAGGAAAAGGGTTTAGTTTTCAGTGAGCTTAGTTGGGTGGGTAGAAGCAGATGAATGCCAATAGAATCAAAATCCTGAATTCCTGAGGGCAAGATTACTCCCCAATATCCCTTTTCCTATTCCATGTCATTATATTGTCTGTTTATCCACGGGTGAGCACTTTAGAGGAGTACCTGCATGCTTGCTTCATTTCACTGTTTTGGCAGTTGATTCAGGAACAACCAAGTGCTGGGTAGCCCTGCAAAGATTGGCTATTACCTCTTAAAAACTAATGACAGTAACAGTAACAGGCCACTGCCTGCATCTCCCATTAATACAGGGAAGTGAGGAAAACAACCCATTGTTCTTCACAGCTTAGTTTAATTTTGGGCAGGCTTTTGTAATTTCTGTATCACACCCTGTTGTGATGCAAGATCAGTCCATGGCACATCATTTTTCAAGAATTGGGCTACTGCATCCATTTTAGGTACCTTCAAAATGTAAATGTGACTAAAAATAAGTCTTTATTGGCTGGAAATTGGTTTTGTTTGGGATGAGAACAAATATAGCGGCACTCAACTCTTCTTGGACTCTTCTCATACATTTCCATGGCACCCAAGCTCCAGGTCAGAACTGCTCTAACCTGAGAGCATATAACGACATGAAATTGATATTGGCAATTGTGTTCACGCTTAATGTCCAACAAGTACCATTAGCAGTGACATGTCTAACACATGCTTTTGGACTTTTTCTTCCTTTGAGATGTACCCTGGTCTCTTTCTTACTAACTTAAAAAAGATCTTCATGTAGATGTGATATTTATGATGCGTAACATCAGCTCTCAATATTGTTTTAGTGATTGCTATTGATGTTCAGTATTTCCATTTTAAAACAAAATTTTGTTTTAAATCATAAACTGTTCTCAATGCACTGTAATTTTCCATTCCTTTTCTAAAGTCTAAACAGTCACATCAGGTAGAAGATAAAATAGGGGAACTTTGAGTGCAGAACTGGTTGCCATATGGCTGATGCCTAAAATCTCAGCAATTTAAGGGGAAGAACATTGAAAAAGATGAAGTAAATTCCACAAAATTAATGCCATAAGTAGGTGGCAGCTGATAGTAAAGAAGAACAAAGGCAAAGGAAAGGAAAAGAATACTGAATGGTAATGTTACCAAGGATTTTTCTCATGGATGCATGAAAGCAGATTTTAAGGTAACCATCCACGCGCAGTGTCTTAAACCTCTTTTCCGGGTTTCTTTTTTAAAAATCTGGACACTGAACACTAAATGTGTAAGCTGAAATGTATCTTGATTGCGGAGATAAACTCGCTGCTTTCACTGAGTGCTTGCTCTTTTCCCCTCCACTTTCCTCCAGCCAAAAAGTAGGCTTAAGTTTGTGGCTTTAATCCTGCAAATTGCACCCAGCTCAAAAGCACTTGGCACCGGGATTGCTACTGCTGCGTGAAATAATTCAAATGATAACATATAGTTGGAATTGAGATAGCCTCAGGCTCTGTTCCTTGTCTCACCTTGAAGAAGCCACTTTGATCTTCTCACCTGTAAAATGAGAAAAGCAATACTTGTTCCCTATTATACAGTGCTTTAAGATTCTTGTATAAGAATTGCAATATTGATATTTATTACAAGTCATAGCTGTGGTCTGTCATGGTTCTGGTGCTGGATTTTCTGAAGGCTGAGCATCTAGGTGGTTGTACTAACCTACATTTTGTTTCATGTTAATAAATTATATACTCACTGGGTTAATATCCCCTAATGTAATTCCACAAGTATAAAGACTGGTTCCTTATCATTTGGAAAACTGAAAGGAAGGATGATAAGAGACTAAAATCTCTACTTTTATGCCTATCCAGGGAAATTTTTATAAATATCTCATGGTTGATAAGGCTAGGGGAATGGGGAGAGTGTTAGCTGTCTAGAGTGTTGCAGAAATTAAAAAAAATCTTTTGTGGTGTGAGCAGACATCTATCTTGCCCCCCTCATATTAATTTATGCCCACACATGTCATTTTCCTCCCCAGCATGTAAACCCGTTCCTGTAACTGTGGTGATGCAACATGTGAAACTGGGGTCAAAAGCCTGGAGGCTTATCAGATGTTGCATTTTCTTGTCTAAAAAGTTACAATATTTGAAATCAAAAAATATCCTCAATGCAGTCCTGGAAGACATTGAGTACTGCAGCCTAACAAACAGAGCTGAGAAATACATCAGTAAAATGAAGAATGTGAGTAGTGCAGCTGTAGTAATGGGACTATGTGCTTGAAGCTAAGAATATGCTAATTGTTTTTTTTTGTGGATTGAGCAACTAATAGGACTGAGTATTTTCATTATTGTCTCTTCATCCATGGAACTTTTGTCCTGCTTGCTTATGTGTGTTTACATAGTTTGCATAATTTTGTTGGAGAGGCACTGGGATTTGTCAAAGCCCAAGGTGAAAAGACAGCGTAAAGATAGATAATTCTCTCAGATGGCTTGTAATCCATAGTAATGCATTAATGAATGGAATTTTTGTATGCCTTGAAGAAACTTTAGGGGCACAGTCTTGCTTTTTTAGTGCATCTGTATAACTCAAGTGATTGAGCATTCCTCCCAAAATTCACATTTGTTAAAAGACTTGACATTTAGCTAGTTAACTGCGAAAGTATTACTTCCTTTGATGTAGTGCTGACCACCAGATTAAGGCTTCTAATGCCTCAGGGACTTCCTATGGGGAGTGAAAAATCTGTAGAGCCTCTTAACACTTCAACTTAAATGTAAACTTTAATTTTAGGCTACTGCTGGAAATTTAAATTATGTATTGGCTATATTTCTACTGGGGTTTCAGTCAGTAAATTTTATCAAAAAAGTATAAAAGGTCATTCTAGGTGATTCATAAATAATAATAGCTGAGCTAATGAAAGGTCTACTTTCTCCTGTTTGGTATTTCACAGATATTGTGAAGGTCTCCCAATTCTTCCACGTAAATCTTTTTGATATGACCTGCTATATTTTATTAAAAATGTTTCCCTGTATTAGATTTGGAAGGTAAGAGAGATGGAGCAAGAGTAAAGAAGAAAAAAAAAGAATAACTTAAAATGACATCAGAATTCAAAAGTGATCTTAAATCGATTATAGCAATCTCAGTTTGCATGTATTTATGTAGCTGCTGTATTTAAGGGTCCTGACATTTCCAGAAGTTCTTAATTGGCTATGTTCCTCCAAACCATCTGAATGTTGTGTTATGGGAAGTTAACCTGCCTAACTGTTCATTTCAAGGTTAAAAAAAAAACCCAAATCAGAAATATCGGTATGTTTTCATCAGTTTATATAGGTACAGAGTGGTCATTCTGACAGTACTTCAAAGTATAAAAGAGGGTGAAAACATAAGTGGTTTGGGTATCTCAGGCCTATTGAAATGCTGAGAAATACTATCCAAATTCATCATTGAACAGAAAACTACTTTAGGGATATAAGATTGTGAAGTTCTCTGCCATCTGTTAATCACTGCTGTAGCATTTACAAACAGAAGCCATGTGGGAATCACATGCTCTAATCCCATGCTTATAAGGACAAGACCAAAACACTGGTTTGTGCTTCTTTCAATACATATAACCTATATATAATTACTGTATTTGCACAACTATTTGTATTTCATGTTCTTCTATTGAATAAAGCACTGGTATGAATAAATACTTTGAACCCAGCTGAGATGGCAAGGAGTGCAATGCAAAACAGAAAAGGATTATAACAATATAAACAAATCCCAGGTGAGTATGATCAGTATCTAGCTCCTCTTGGCTTAAGCTCGAGCAACTGTCTATGGCAAGAGTGGAAGTTTCTCTGGTTTATTTTCCCCCACTGTTTTCCAGCAACAGCAGGCAGTACCCACTGTGCTTTAGCCTGTTCAGTTCTGGAGCTCCGTAGATGTGAAGATTTCAGCTTCTCCAATCTAAGCTTATTCTAAAGGCTGATAGTGGAGAACTGCCATTTGGACTATTTCCTAAAATGTTAACATGTCATTTCCTTTTCCTGAATTGAACTCTGTTTCTAGTTGATGCTTGTTTATCCAAGAAGAATTATTTCTCCCACCCTCCAAAACACATGGATGATTGCCACATTTTCCTCACATCCGCATTGGCTGTAGTTACCCAAGCTAGGCAAACATAACCATTTTTTTTCCTCTTACAAATCTATTTCTCAGCTTCTTAATCATTTATGACTTTTCTGTGAACTCCATCTGGTTTGACTAATGAAGGCAAAGCTGAATATAATATTCTATGTCTTTATTGCATCAGAGCACTATGAAAAAGGTTTATTGTATTTTTTTCGCTTCAAGTTCATGTTCATATGCAGTCTGAAATGCTGCTGTCTTATTCTGCAGGCTCATATTGGTTTGTCCATCACACTGTAATTTGTAGGCTGGGTTGGCATGCACCTTCACATATTTCACACTTTCCTACTCTTTTCCCATCAACAAAATACATACCCTAATGAGCCCCTGCTGAAATTCATCCTTTCCCAGAAGATGCCAATGGCTGATTGGATGACGCTGGAATGAAATATATGATGAGTTTTTTAGAGTTTTGTTTCCAGAGCCTTTAAAAGAGGTTTTAGATCTCTGTAAACTATATTGCTGATAGCTTAGTAGACCTTTGTTGCCACCTTTTGCTTTCTGCAGTCTCTTTATTTCCATGTGCCTTCTTTAATGGCTTCATATTCACAAATTGGTTTATTTCCTTGGATTGTTGGTGACAATGGCAGTATAAGGGAAGACATCTAGAGTACTCATAAAATTGCAGTCTAGTGCATACTAGTTTAGAGACATGGATAGATGAGTCCAAAAGATTTTTTTATACCCTATAGTGTGGCTTGAAGAGAAAAGGAAAAATTCTTTGCCTTGACAATAACACTTCTAAAAACTCAATCAAGTTTTGTTTAGTGTAATAAAGTACACAATTAATTAAGGTTTCCTCAGACAAATCCGTCTCACTGAGTGTTACAGGTGTTCCCTGGAGAAAAAAATCATATTTTCAATACATGTTACTGGGAGGACCTATGGTGGTCTTCGGTATTGTATAAGCCACTCTTATTTAATTTAGCGCTGGATGTTTTGGGAGAACATCTAGTGACATCCTTGAATATCAAACTCAGTGGAGATTAATAAAGAACTGATACTTGAAAGTTGTCAGCAGGGGGACAGGTTCTCCAAGTCTTGAAGGAACTTCTGTTGCTCAGAACATTGATCTTAGCATTCAATGCTTGCTAGTTCTTATCTAGTGACACACTTTTTCACAAAGCAGCTTTCATAACATCTGGACTATGTGTACCTGTTTGACTTTGGCAGTTCATGTTTAGACCTACAAAGATTGCTTATGTTGTACTGATCAACAATTTCCTCCTAGCAATCATAAACCATTAGGAGTCCTGGCTGATGATGCTGGGTATGTCTTATGTTTTTCTGTCACTGACCATAAAGTTCATCTGTGGTCTCAAGCAGTTCTGGATGATAAAATCATTCCTTCATAACAGCCTCTGTGACAAGGCTGCATTCAGCAGTTGCCTGTTGACTCCTGGGGCACTCTCATGTGGGTCCACTGTGTTAGTCCCATTGCCCAGTGAATATATAAGAATCTTAAGGGTATAGCAAGGGTATACCCTTGGTATAGGATGGTAAACCAATCTATCATATTTTCAGCAGACTGGTAATGCATGGGTTCATGTCTTCGTCTCTTCTTACCTAACACAAGCAGCTAAAAGACTAACTTGAAGTCTAATGGAAATTTTTCAGTCAGACATGATAATAACGTGAATCAGGGAATCACTGGTAGTAAAGATAGAAGGAGCAAAACAGCTGAAATAGAGGCAGCACATTCCCCTGAGCTAGTGGTTATACAGTAATCACAGGAAACCCAAGCTGATAACTATTCAAGATCAAGGTAGATGAACAGCAACGTTTAGAAAATCAGTAGCGACAAATGAAACTTTCCCATTCCTGTTGATCACAAGGTGAGTCTTCTCTTTCACATGCAGAGTTTGCTATGGCCATCCACCACTGACTCATTTGAAGTAAACTGATCAACATGCTCCATTTATTTTTAATTGATAGCAATTCTGGGACTACTAATAAGGTGTCTGCCAACATGTGAAATGAGGCACTGTGCAAACAGTGTATGACACTGGTACTTGAGAACTTGCATTTTGTATTTCTAAACTACTGGGGATACTAGAAGATGCTGACTCCAAAAGCTTTGAGGGACTTGGGACTGGCCTGCCTGACCTCTGACATTGCTTGCCAGTTAGATTCAGCAGGGCAACTAATGCTAAAACCCCTTTGGTGTAATGAAGACAAAGCTACTGACTGGATGGCTCCGTAGGAGGACTGATGCACTAATTGGTCCATATTTGCTGACATTTGGTATAAACTCCAAGGACTCTTTATTCCCCTGGCCTTCTGGAAAAGAGCTGGAATAGCAGCAAACCCACATGTGGACATGTAGTTAGTAGAGAAGATCTTACTGCTTGTTAATATAAGTTGTCCAACACTGTATTTCCATTGATTTAAATATCTAGCAGGGCACAGAGACTTCACATATACTTTAAATTTTCTTCTCCCTTTATTTCTTTATATTGAACAAATAGGTCATTGCTTTACTCTAACCGTGGTAGCTCTGGCTAGTCTTTAAATAACTCAGAGAGAATTATACGCACTCCGCTGTTGCTACTTACAACTTCTACCCATGCACCTCTTGCTTGTGACATTACTTTCTGCTCAAAAAAGAAATACCCTTCTTTGGCTGTGCTGGGGCTTTGAGGCTTTTTGTGCAGAAAGTGATTAGCAGTGAATTTTCTCAGTCTGGGCTTTATTTGTGTCCATCCAGTCAGCAATCAATGAAGATAACTTGGATTCTGCTGTCATACCTCCTACTGTCTGATGGCCCTCAGTGCATCATCCCTACCAACGTCAAATCAGTTCTGCTCTCACTGGGGCCACTGTCTCTGATTGCTCTCTTCTGGCTGTTGTAAAGATAGATGCCCTAAGCTCTGACCTCGGCTTTTCTTTCTCTCAGTTCAGGACTGTCCGTCCTCCTCCAGCTATCTCCTTACAGTTAATGAGTCTCCTCATTCATTTATTCTGTCTCCTTGCAAGTATTTTTAGACTGCGATCATCTCCCTTGAGTTGGCTATTTCTTAAACAAGATAAATGCTATTTCACCTCATCTTTTCTCATATGTTCACTGTGCCTTATTACTTGAGACTCTTCATGTTTTAACTCTATATCCTTTGAGGATATCAAATTAAGACCTTTTGCATCCAGGCCTTAAGGGCTGCCCAGTAGTGTAGTATGAAAAGGAGAACCATCTCCTTCTTATTTTGCGTGAGATTCTTACTATACATAAGAACAGACTTCTTCCAGTTGACTTCACAGTTGCGTTCCCTAACTGGGTCTATACTGTCATTGCAAAGACTTCTGAGACCTTAGAAGCGGCACCATTTTTTTCCAGTCGCCACACTTAAAATAGACAAGTCACTAAGCAAAAGTCTGTGGTTTCTGTGCAAGGTATTAAGCAACAGGGAGATTTTGCTTCAGTCACTAGCATTATCAGAGAAGAAATGATGCTCATCTGATTTTCCAAAGCCAGAGAAGTGTTTTATTTTAAAACCTTTATAAGTATTTAGACATTGTCACAAGACTCCATGTTCCAAAATATACTTGCTATTGCAGCTGCTATTTAAAAAAATGCAAATAATAAGTAATGGCTGTCTAAGCACAGAAAAGGAGAAGCTTTTATTATTTATCCTTCTAAAACTTTAGAGCCTTTGAACAGATTTAGGATTTATAATACTGCCATTGAGCTCAGCCTTCATTTACTAAATCATAGCTAAGAGCAAAGGTTCTGTTCACAGTTGTTGAGCTCTGTGACTTTTTCTTGCCAAGGATTTCTATAAGTGAATGCACAGGTTTGACAGGGAAGGGATGTCAGGGCAGTTGGATAATTGAAGAGCTACTCTCAACTGTTCCTGCAGAACCACTACTCTGCCCCAAACAGGGCAGTTCACACACTTGGGAACGAGCAGAGAAATAAGCCAATATACAAGGTCAGTCTAATGTTAGATTTTTATAGCTCTCTTCATCCCAGAGGATCATAACTGTGAAGGCAGTATCCATCTGAAAGTCCCACCACTACTGCTGAAATCCGGTAGTTTGCTGCAAAGGAACCATTTAGCTGCATAAAATGGCGATGCAACGATTTACAGCCAGGAACACCGGTGTCTGACAGAAAGAATAATTGTGGGGAGCTGGGCTGCAGTTACTCAGACCAGAATCTCTGCTTCAGCAAGGACCGAGACTTTGCGGTGCGGGCAGACAGCCGTGACTCCGACACGGGGACCAGGCGTCATCCAACCCTGGTGCGAAGGGGCAACGGGCTTCACGGACAACTAACTGTTGTGCTGCGTGGGGGCTGTCCTTGCAGAGTTGCCCACCAGAACTCTGAGATGGTTGTGCCCTTCTCAGCGTGCAGTCCCCAGGAGCTCACAGCCTGAGGCAGCGTGGCAGCAGGCACCGAGTGCCACGAGCTGCCCGAGACTGCAGTGTCAATCAAACGCCAAAAGCAGGGAGCAAGGCTGTCAAACCATAATTTCTGCTGACGTGAGGAAGCTGCTGGCTGAAATGTTGGGGGCCTGTTGCCTTTAGAAACACACACACAAAAAAAAAGAGTTGGATCAACCAGTCTAGGGAATAAGAATAATCCTGGGAATCCTTCCAAGGTGAGGTGTATGGCACGAGGCGCTGGCTCTGGCTCCAGCGACAAGGTGACTGTCTGCTCACCTTGATGCCACCGTGCCAGTAAGGAATCATTTACGTCAAGATGCTGTTTGTGGGTGATGATAATAGCTTAATTTTCCTGTAGCTTTCTGTTGAGGTTGATAGTGTAATTTATAAATAGAAATTAGAATGGGTCTGCAAGTTGGTTATTAGATGCATTTTTAGATTGATCATTACATTAAAGTATGAAGGTTGAAAGGACTTGTCCAAAACCATATGATGAATTATTAGCAATAAGCAAATCCTAACTTTTTCCTTCAACGTGCCTGTGTGTATGCTGCAACAAATGTACAGACAGCTAATGAACTGTCAAAAAGCACAATACAGCTCATGTAAAAAATCAGAACACTTTTTATTGTTCACTGTTAGCGAAAATACAGTGTATTACAGATGGAAACAGTGGTGCGTTCATGTGAACACACGGATTGTGGAAGGTCATATATCCTACAGGTTTTAATTATCCAGCTAAGGGTTTTTCCAGTATATTCTCATGGCTACTCTGCTCATCACAATCGACTTTGTTTGTTATTGATCCAAATGTGTATACAAGTGTGTAGCAGTGAAGGATGGTTACAAAGCCTGTAGCGATGAGTGCCTCTGTTATGGCTCGTGAGAAACGCAAGGATGAAAGCAGGTGCATTCCTTGACCTGGGATGCACTGAGAGCATTTCTGAGGAAGAAATAACATTTTTCACGGCTTGTCAGCATACTCCCCAGCCTATTAAAGAGAAGCAATGGATTCCTATCCAGCCCGCATAAGCTGATGCAGTTTTCCAAAACAGAGGCTTCTTGTTGCAGCTGCTGGGGAATCCAGCACTATGATCCTGGTAGAGATGTCATGGTATCCTTTCTTAAGGCACCTATTAGCATAGGATCTCAGCACTGATCTCATGGGCTGTTGCTGCTGCTAGAAAACAACTGACACATTAGGCTGATTAATCCCTGTAGTAATTCCATTAACCTCCTTAATGGAGTTATAACATGGATGAATTTGCCCCTCTGCAGCAATGCGAGAGGGAATTGCCCTGGAGAGCCTATAAATACGGTGTGGCAGGGATGTCTGAGGTAAACATTTTTTTGTTTGTTTTAGTGCAAAGTGAAGCTTCCTGCCCAGCTGGAAAACCTCCCTGTCTTCTGGTGATTTTGAACTCTTCACAGCACTAATGGTGCAGGTGTCCCTGTGAGAGGGAGATGCATCAGGGCTCAGAGGCATCAGCGGGGGCTCTTGGCACCCTACTGACAGCTGGCTGTGTGTCCACCCTTCCTCCCCTCTCTCACAGGCACACACAGCCCGCCTCATCACACAGCTTCTCTGACACAGCCTGTTCATTCACCTCGGCCGTTTCCTCTCCTTGTGCCTCCATCTGATCATGATTTATCTGCTTTGCTGCTCCCTGTCAGAAGGGCAGCTTTGCCTGGACTGTGTCGTTGAGCAAAGGACTGCTAAAAATAAGTAGCAGAGCTACAGTCCTGACATAGCATTGCATAGGGAGCAGATTGAGAACAGAAATGAAGAATTCTCTATTTCTCTTTGTTTCCTTCCTGATTTTCCAGCCCGTGGAGAGAAGGTTTACCTGCCGCCTTAGCCATGTGCATAGCCTGCTCCTAGGGTGGCTTGATTGCATTGCAGTTCTGTCATTAAAGGCTTCTCAGTGCTGTGACGTTACCTCAAGTATGTAAGAGCCAAAAAGGCACCCTGCAGACCCCTCCCAAAGAACAGACAGAGACCTCATTTTTATGGTCTACCGCAACAGCCCAGGCTCTCTGGAAGCTCCTGCTGCAGTTCGTTAGGGATATATAAGGTGGCTAATGGGGCTGGGGGCTGGAGGAGCCGGGCACGAAGCCACAGGAGGGTCTGACTAATTTTTCTGCTAGTTCAAAGACTGTTGCCACGTACGCAGGTGCAGTGATGTGACTACTAAGCTGCAGTATCTCTTCATCTACATGGTTTGTGATCTCCTTGTTAATATGCTAAATTTATTCTGTTTGATAGCCCATCCTTTCCTCCCACAGAGGCTGCAATCCCGAGAGATGGAGTCACCCAGCTCTTTAGTGATCCAGGAGACAGTGGGAGAGAACAGGGGAGGTGTTGTGTGCATGGGATGCACACACACGCCTGGGGATTTTATTTCTCTTTCTGCCTACGGTAGTCACTTCCCACGTTCAGCACAGGGATGAGAAGTCCTACCAGCCACCGCTTGCCAAAGACCTCTCGCAGGTTCTCCCTCCAGGGCCGGGCTCTTACCACGATCCCTTTCCGCACCTGGTACCGCGTCTCCCCACGCAGGATCAGCAGCATCTGGTGGCAGCAGAAGCCAGCGCAGGCCAGTCCAATCCCAAGCCAGAGGTAGAGCATGAGGATGACAAACATCTCGGAGCTAAGGAGAGCTCCTGCAGACCAAGAGTCAGGGAGAAAGAGGACGATAAAAGAAAGAGTTTAGGTACACCTCACAGGCCAGTGTAACACTCATCCCCAAGAACCAACGAGCTGCCTATATCCTGTGGCCACAAGTGGGTAGTTAGAAGGAAGACAGGCTGGCTCCTCTAGCTGTGTAATACTGTTCCCTTTGTAGTGTCTGATGCCATGGACCTCGCTGGGGAAATACTTAAATGATAATGGTCTCCATACACTTCTCCCTTTCCTGTTAATGTGAGGATCTAGATTACAGGGGCAAAATCAGGCAGAAGTGAAACATGTCTCGAAGACTTCAGCACTGTTTTAAAGAATGGTTAATTTAGTTAAGGATCTAGCTGCTCATCACAGTGAATCTAAGATTTATAGGTTCCTTTTGAAGAGTTATGGGTCCTACAGCATGTAGATGCTTCCAGAAGCCTTACTGTGTGCATTATTACTAGGCAGAAAGATCTGGGATTTTCCACTCTCTCTCTCAAAAAACACTATATACATAATATATAAATATGTTAGAAAAGAAAAATAAATCAGTAATGACTTTCCTACCATTGGGCAAAGGCAGTTTTCATATGAATTCAAGAAACAGAAACAGAAAACTTTCCAAAATACAATTCAAATTCCATTTTTAAAGTGCTGCTAGAATATTCAAAATACTTTGTAGGTCTGAAGCTCCTAATTTAACTTTTTTGTAGCATGTATTTATGCTGAATGTATTTAAATAAAAATATTCTGCGGGCCCTTTCCTCTACAATGATTTTAGAACTCCTCCTGGAAAATATTAGTATAATAGCAGGTATCACTGAGTGACCTTTCAGTGCGTAGGCAGATCTAAGCCCATTAAAATAATATTCTCTGTGTGTGCATATGAATGTGTACACATGTATTTTGCGTATATTGGTATATTATTAAACACCCATATTTGCACCCAGGCATACAAAGAAAATTAAATGTGTGTCAATACTGGTATAAATATACCTCTCACTGGTTCCTGCGAGGTTTAAGAATGAAAAAGCTCTCACGTGTTCCCATCCCTCCAGATGGGGCAGACACACTTGGGCTGGTGAAAACTCTGCTTGCTCTACGGCATTAGAAGAGCAATTCTGCTGGAGCAGGGATTGCACGGACAGCAGAGGTGTGCTGCCTCGAGCCAGTATGTGGCTGCTTCAGGTTTTAAATTTAATACAAGGGTGTCTGGATAAGCGTCTCTTGCTTCACTTATACAGAAGGCTGGATTAGGTGGTGTCATCTGGTTTTGCAATCTGTGAATCCCAGCTTCTCCACCTGGCAGTGCTGTAAGTGAGAGATTGGGGCTGACCTGTGACAATCACATCAAGCTTTGGGCTTGGCCAGCAGACCCCTCTGAGGATGATTTGTAAGGACACTGACTACAGCCTCGGGCTTTCAGAGACTCTCGTTACTTGAAAAAGGCAAAGGAGCCATTCAGTTTTCTTCCTAAATGCAACGTCATCTTTCCCTTCTCATTAGAATCCATTCAGCTCAGTGGGCTTCATATGCAATGCAGCAAGGGAAGAGCAAGCCCCCTAGGATGATGACAAACCCTCATACCAATTCTGTCAGAATAACTCAATCTACCAGGTAGGAACCCCAGAGCCAAATATGGGCTTCTCTGCCCCTCTTCTACTGGGCCAGAGTGTGACAGACATTTGTTCTTTCCTGTAGCTGATATTCAGATGGGATATGGAGAAAGACAGCTTTTTCTTTAGAGCCTTTGCAGGGCAGCTGTAAGCTTGATTTCTATGAGCTGCTGAAATTCAACATCAAGAGAGTAATTACCCTTGTTTCCCCTTGCAAATATTAAGCATCTCTGAGCCGTGCTTTCAAAATATATGATTTTTTTAACCTTTTTTTCAGGTTACCTACATAAAAAAATTTCTGTAATTTCTTTTGTGGATCCAATCTGACCTGTGTTTACAAAAGTGCTCTCCATTTGTCCCTCATCACCACAGTCCATTTCAGTCTCGGATTCACCTTTTCTCTAACTGACCCGGTGTGATCTCAAGCTTATTGCCATACATTATCTGTGCCAGAAAAGCTGAATCACAGGCTGAAATTATAGGCTCTGGGTCAGATTCTAAAATCCATGCCCGAGTCTGGGCAGAACGAGCCAACAGAAAATTTTCCCAGCATGAAAGCAGGGAACACTCAGTTGACATAAGACCAGCAGATTCACCCTTCATCCTCCTTTACTCCTCCTCCAGTGCATGAGGAGGGCATGGCGGAGAAGAAGAAAGGCAAACTTTTTTCCCTACTATAACAATGCTGTGTTTGGACCTTATAACAACCCTTCAGTAATAGTTATGTTAACTGAAAAATATTGGGTGGACAATCCTTCCAGGTAACTATTCCAGGCTATGTTTTCCTTTCCTGAACTGGAGGTTAAAGGTGCTGGTAGAAACCCAGTGGGCCATTCCTCCCAAGCAACTAAGACACCACGTGCCCTTATATTGCCATGTGAGGCAGCAGCTCTCCCCCAGCTGCGCCAGAGGTTTGGAGGGAGCTGCTGGGAGCTGCTGCATCTCGAGGGTGTTTTGGCTCTCAGCTCCCAGCTCTGCGCCCAGCTCGGTTGTGTCCCACTCAAACACTTCCCGTGCTGTCTTTGGCACTGCAGTTGCTGACACCAGAGCCGGGGCACTTCAGTGGCTCTTCAAACATATGCCAGGACCCAGTTCAGTGCAGATGAGCCCACAGAGTCAGAGAGAGAGAGAACTAATTCCTCGATAATCTCCTCCCACATCCCTGCTCCCCCTCCCAGGCTGCTGTGCTGAGTACAGCTTAGGCACAGGGGAAAACCATTCCCAGTGTTTTTAATGCTAGTGAAGCTCATGCAACATTATTTACAAAAAATTCTTCTGCTTGGAAAAATGACTCCATAAAAATGTCATGCCAGGATTTCATGTTTATTGTCTCTCAGTGATTACCATGACAAATCTGCTAATTTGCCAAGTAGAGAGATATTTGTTTGTTTTCAGATGGCAACCCTGCAAACCCAGCCTGGAATTCTAAAAGCAAGCTGGGGCCTCTCTGGCTCCTGTATCCCCAGCAGCGGAGACTCCACACTCAGATCATAATCAACAATTCTGGTGATGGTGCACGAGCCAAAACAGATTGCCGGCCCTTCATACTGAGCTCAGCTGAATCTGCAAAGCTAAAATATATGGGATACCTATTTTAGTCTAACAAAAGCTGATCTAAGTGTGCGAGGCATGAGCTGCAAAGGGGGAGAAATAGCATTTTTCTGCAGTTGCTTTCAGGGCAGAATACCGGCCTGAGCTGTCTGCACTGGCAGTTCTCTGAGACCAGGCTTTGTCTAGTTCTTGATTTTGGACAGAGAAAGGGTTGATGTTGGAGAGTTTGAGGGCACGTTGAAAGGTGAAGAGGCAAGGCTGGAAGAGGAGAGGAAAAGTTATGGGAACGGAATCAGGAGTGGGGAAGGGGAAAGTTTGTGGAGATTTATGGAAGGGCAGGGAGAGAGGGGAGAAGGGGAGAAGCAGAATGAAGGGTAAGGGATGGGGACAAGGAGAAAGAGATACTTGCTTTTGATGCGGAGCTCATACAAAGAGAAGGCAGAGAGATTTTCCCCTGGTTCTCTGTGGACCTGTGTCCCAGTCTGGGGTCATGAAAGAGGTGGCTAATCATGTCACACTAACTCTGCTCTTGGTTTCTGTTGCCTGAACCCCAATTCTCCCGTACTGAAAGGATGGCAAGATCTCAGTAACTCTGTGCTGCCAGGAGGCAGGAGGTGGGTGACAGTGGAGGGGGTGAATGGAGATTTGGATGAAGACAATGAGAATATCTCTGCTGGGTTACGGGGAACCTGCGGACTTGTAAGATACAAAAACCCTACAGACCCCCCACCTATGTCTGTAGGACAGGCAAAAGATCCCCCTCACCTGAAGTACAATGAGTGAAATCCCTCTCCTCTGTTTAATGCAACACACTCCCTGCATGACTGATAGCCCTGTTCTGGCACCACGAGCTGGTTATAGGAATAGGGCTGTGGCTGTAGCCTGGAGTGGGTCCCAGCCTCTATTTCAGGTGAAGCAAAATCCTTTGCAAAGGCTGTCTCTAACCTCCAAAGAGGACTTTGTTGAACACAGCCAATTCTCCCTCTTGCCCATTTTCCCACCACCTTTCCCCACGCACAGCTATCCAAGGAAGATCATGTCCCCCCCACTGCAGGAGCCTCGGAGCAGGAAGGTGCTCTTTATCTATAAGGAGTCCTTACCTGAGAAGAACTGGCTGATGGAGTGAGGCAGAAGAGTGAGGAAGGCCAGCGGGTCCGCAAAGGACATGGAGAGTGCAGCAGAAATGTAAGCCATGCCTGCCACCAAGGAGTCGAGGCAAGCCAGGGAGGTGTAGAGGCAGAACATGATGAAGTTTCGCATGTTCCTGCTCCCAATGCAGTTCCCTGTGAAGAAACAGTGGTGGTCATGCCTCTGGGTGACTCTGGCACACAGTCTACAGAAGTGAGTGCTGGGCAAGGCTGAGCCAGGGGACCTGCTTCCATCCAGCCAGTCCGCCACCACTTCGGCTCCTTCGCCCAAGTTTAAGCCCTTGCCCAAGTCCTCGGGGGAGCTCTGGATCACAAGGACGTAGTTGCCCAGGGCATTAGCTGAGAGGAAGAGGAAGAGGGCCCCATGCAGCAGAGCAGGAGAGAAAAGTGGGGTGGTGGAAGGGTCTCTGAACATGCTGGGGATGAAGAGAAAGATCTGGAGGACGAAGGTCACTAGGGAGATGCACAAGAAGTAGGCTGGAGCGACAACATTGAGCAACCTGAGAACTAGCATTGCGGATTACGTTCCTGCAGGGGAAAGCAAGGAGAGAAGGAACATCACCGCTCCGGCTGCACACTTCATCCTTCCATTTCCTGCCGGTCCCGGCCCCGCTGCCTCCGGGCAATGCCCTCCGGGGGCCGCTCTCCCTCGTCGCCGCCCCACGGCCCCGACCGGGCCGGGGCAAAGGGACAGCCCGTGGGCAGCGACCGTTCTCCGGCTCCCGGAGGAAGCGCCCCGGCCCCGGCGTTTGCCTCCGGCGAACTTGCGGCGGCGATGCCCCGGAGGGGCTGCGGAGGCTGGAGGGGAGAGCCGGCTCCCGCGGTGTGCCGGCGACGTGGGCTCCGCTCGCCCAGCAGAGTCCCTCTGCCAGGCAGGGTCAGTTTTGGTATTGCATGAGAGGAAAAAAGGTGGTGCTGGAGGAGGGGGGAGTGAATGGGAAAGGGGG
>NW_015090839.1:4275986-4285633 GCF_001431845.1 Calidris pugnax | reverse complement strand
AAACCTAGATATATTTTGTAATGGTTTTAATAGCTAGGTTGCGTGACTCCGATGTGTGTTTTACAACTGTAAAGTACCAGAAACATTCACTCCTGGGACAGAGTGGTCAGATGTTAAGCATTCCTAACTGGAGCCATAAGCAAAAATTATTTCAAGATATTTGGGTTTCCTACATTTCCAAATTTGTCCGCAGCACTTCTGAAGGCAATGGGATTTGAGGGTGGGAGGAATCCAGATGTGATATTAAAGCAGTGGCTAAAAGACTCTACTGTTTTTTACAAATTTTTTCCCCCTTCTTTCTTGTTTTGTTTGTTTGGGATTTTATTAGACCATCTCTCTCCTTTTCAACTCCTCTCCCTCTCCCTCTCCCTCTCCCTCTCCCTCTCCTTCCCCCTCTCCTTCCCTCTATCTCACTCCCCCGTCCTGTTCTTCCCCGACCCTCTCCTTCCCCCGACTCTGCCGGTGTCCGGTCGCTCCCCCCGCCCCTCCCCATGTCCCCGTCCCCGTCCCGGAGCTGTCCCTTCAGCACCACCCGCACCTCCCGCGGGTCCCGGCGCAACCCGGGGGTCCCCTGGGGAGGAGGAGGCTGTGCTGGGGGCACTGGGATCCCACCAGGTCCCACGGGCAGAGCAGGGAGGTGGGAAGGGAGGTCCCACCCGCTCCAGCCCGCAGAGAGCCCTTCCCTCCTGCAAGGTAGGGGAGGGAGGCAAGGTGAGGCTGCAGCCTGTCTCCCTGCCACCCCAAAGCAGCCCCGATTGGAACCAGCGTCTGAGACAAGGCGAAATGTGCAGGTCTCTGCAGGTGCAATGCCTCCTTGGGTTTGCAGGGCACCTTTGCACAACTGCAGGTAGGAAGGAAAAGCTTTGAGTTGGGCAGGTGGTGCCTGGGCAGTATAACAAGCTGGTAGAAGCTTTGCAGGCATTCATTTGCCCTCTGACAGCTGCACACCCTCACCCCCCTCTGCCTACCCACGCAGTCCCTGTACTGTCTACACAGGCGCTGTGCACAGCCTCTCACTCTCCTACACACCTACGTGCTGCACCATCCCAGCTCTGATGAAAAGCATCCCTCTCTCCTTCCGCAGACCTGTCACCCATGACAGGAGAAGGGGAGAGAAGAGGCTGCTGGGCTGCAGCCTTGCCCCTGGAGACAGTCAAACTCTGCACTGGTCACAATCCAGAGAAAGATGGGTTTAACCTAATCTTAGGTCCTAGGCTTACTGGTCAACCCATCAGCACAACCGGTGACAGACTTTGCTTCTCCAAGAGAGACTTTCCCTTTGCTGGAAGGTACAGAGCAAAATTAAAGTGTGTCTCATATCTCAGTTTCTAGGAAGAGAGGCCTGAAGGGGCAAGTGGCTGTTTGTCTCCTGCATGTGCACTGGTGCGGAGGGTGGTGAGAGCAACTGAGTGTTCAAGGGTTCCTTATCAGAAATAACTTTTTCTCCCAGATAACTTTTATGATTCAACATTTCTGAGAAAAACAGTGGCAATAATAAAAGCAAGTGCAAACCAAGCCTGTAGGCACTGGATCTGCAGTGACGAACACTAAGAGACACCTTCGGCAGAACTGGAGGGAAAGCGGCTCAGAACTGATCGAGCTTTCACTCCCACCTCCCTCATTCTCCTGTCACGACTACTGAGAATAAAAAACCTCCAATATTCCCTCGACTCATCAATTTAAAGCAGACTGAGCCTTGCAATAGAGATACATGACCCAGCCTGGGTTTTATCTTTAAATAATCAGACAGTGTTTTCTCCATATTTTAACAGCTTACATCAAAATAATAAAAAAAAAACCCACCACCACAGAGAAACCTTTTCATGTCATGAAAGATTCCTGACTGAAGGAACTGCATAACTGCATCTCATGAAAGACATTAATCTGCCTGCATAGGGAGCATCATAAGCTGTAGCCAAAGGTGAAGGAAGGAAGGAAGGAAGGAAGCAAGCAAGCAAGCAAGCAAGGAGGGAAGGGAGGGACAGAGGGAGGGAGGGAGAAAGGGAGAAAGGAAAGAAGGAAAGAAGGAAAGAAGGAAGGGAGGGATAGTAAAGGAAAGAGAAGGGAGGAAAGAAAGGAAGGGAAGGGAAGGGAAGGGAAGGGAAACCTGTTTTCCACTGGAATGGAAGACTGGTGAAGCAGATTATCCCCCACATTCTCATTAAAATGCTCCTGAAAATTGATGCTTATGATTTGTCACTGTCAAAATACTGGCTTCATATTTTAGAATATAGTAAAAAAAAATCCTCTTTCAGCGCTGTTGTGTTGATATGATGAGCTGTTGGCAGGATGGGGGAGAAGTTGTCTGGGGATGAATTTGCCTATGTATGTGCACGTGTATAAAGAGAGAGATGGGTAAATAAGGAGATTAGCACAGAAAGTAAGTGCATAACGAGAACAGGAGTTAATTTGGAGCAAGCATTAGATATTCCTCCAGATATTTACTGGAGGAATTTAATTTTCTCCTGCTGTAAAATCAACATAATGAGAGAACTTGGATGTGTGGCATTCAGAAATGGTATCCCCCTTTTCTCTTCTCCGGGGAGATAGAGTTTCTCTGAATAGAGCCCAGTTGTGACTCAGGAGATGGAGAATTTCCCCATCCTGCTTTTCAACTGCAGGTACATTACTTTACACATGTTTCAGGATCCTCTTGTCTTTTGGATAGGGTAGAGGTTATGCAATATGCCTTTCTCTGAAAGACCTTGACAGCTGAGCATGAGGAACACCTGTAAGAGCAATTTATTTTTGTTATTACCTACTATGCAAATGTTTTCCAGAAATTAGCATGGCATGCTGCAGCCAGTCCCTCTCTCTCACCCCAGCCTTGATATTGCTGAGTCTCACCACTCCATTCTCCTCGGCTGGCCAGTTGTGTGGAGGGGCTTTCTCTGATATGGACCCTTTCCCAATACGTCCCTTTAACGAGCGGAGTGGGAAGTCACAGGCATATTCTATACATTTGTCAGCCAGGTGGTGTTTTCATCTTCTAGTTCAATAACCTGGGCCATGCTTGATGATGACTGGCAGACGACAGTCTTGGTAGCTTAGTCCCCAGATCTCCTAGTTCCTTGTGCTCAGACATTTTAAGCAGAATGAAATACAGTTTCAGCTGATGCCGTGCTCAACATCTTTCCAGGTCTCGCTTTAAATTGCATCCCAAATTATGTATCATTTCTTCCAACTCAAAATGTGCATTGCCTCAGACAGCCCCATTAGTTTAGCATTCAAGATACAGCCTAATGGTGATTTTTCTCTGAAATGAGTGAGTTAATCTCCGCTATTTGCTGTGATAATTTAGAAGAAATGAAAGCTCTCTGTGGCAAACCTGGTGCTGCTTGCCTTAAATTATCACTTAAATACAATACTTGTGAAGTTTTTGTGGGCTTTTTTCTTTTCTTTTTCCAGTTAGTTAGCTTTCAAAATTTGAACACCCACAATGTCTGGAGAGGTCTCCTGTCTGGTTAGGTAAAGTTGAATGGCCACAAAAAGTAGCAGATGATGCCTGATGTCTTCAGTTTAGCAGTGAAACAAATACAGCATGATTGACAGCGGAGCTGCATGCCTGTACTCCGACCAGCTTCCAGTCTGCCTCGGTGGAGACACAAACACTGAGATGAAAAGGGAGCTCAGTCCTTTTCTCATTCAGCTCTGAATAATAAGCAGCATAGTAAACTAATGCTGACCTCCTACTGAGAGTGAGAAATTACCTTCGGAGTCCAACTCAACCATCTTTCCCCTTTCAACTATATCCTTGCCCCAAGCTTACCTATCACCTGCAGACAAGAGTCTAAGCAGGTCCCAAAGATCTCTGGTGATGGAGATTCTTGACCACCCCCAGCCAATCCATTCAGTTCACTGTTATCCTCTCAGAGTATTTCCTCATGCCTAACTTGACACTCCCTTGCAGCAATCTAAGGCTTCAGTTTTTGTCATATGCCCAGTGGATACGGAGAACACATAAATCCTTTCCTTTCTGCAGTCTTTTACATAGTTGAAAGTGGCTACCATGTCTTCTCTAGATCAAGCCACCCTATTCCCTCAATCTTTCCTCTTGGGTTGTGTTTTGGAAACCTCTGAAAGAAGGAGTGAAGGGCCTGAGGTATCGTATCTGTTGTGCAGGCACCCAAGAGCTGAGAGGCACCCAGCACTGAGGTCAGGCAAGCTGACAGCATAGTTTTAGGTAGCTAGGTTTTAATCATTTTGACCTAGATTGCCAGTTGTGCTGCAACAGTTGTGCTGGGGGTTTCAGTGAGGAGGACACTTATTAACAAGGGAAGAGATGGTAACTAAACAGTTGACAGATGGTTGTGACTTTAGCACACTGTCAAGCCCGTGCTGTATCTGAATTTATGACTTAAGCTACTGAACCTCTTTTTCAGCTCCCATCTGGCCAATCTTCACCTGCCCTCCCCTTCTCCTTCCTTCAAGGACAGTGTTGGGAAAGGGAGGGGTTTTATACAGCCATAGCTCCTGCCTTAGCGTGCCGAGCCTTCCCCGGGCTAATACAGCTGCTGTCTTCTCATTACAGACCTCCCAGCTTATCATTCAGTGTAAAACTAAGCCAGGAGGTAGCGCTTGCTACGTATTTATGCAGGGACACATTATGATTCAGATAGTGGCACACATTGAAAACTAATCCAGGCAGTTCTAAAGTAAATAAGTAAATAATCTGACACCTAACGACATATCTGTGGCCTGCCGTGTCTTTGTATTTCAGAGAGACATTTTCAGGTCAATGAGCCACGTGAATGAAGAGAAGAAATGGAAATGAGGGGGGGAACCTAGAACCCCACTCTTCAAAAGGGCTTGTTCTCCACCTTTGCCTGTGACAATGTTCTTACGCGAATGGATTTCCAGCACATCGGAAAACAGACCGAAAGGTTTATTGACAAATGGTCAATTGCCTCCAAATGAAGAAAAAGTTGGTTTGTAGGCTGTAAAAGATGTTTTATTTCTACCAAATAATGTTTTATTTCTACCAAAACCCACCTTCTGAATGTCTGAATAGCAACCCGCTGCACAGACCAGGCTGTTGTCATTTCTGCCAAAAAGTCCAAAACTCAGGTGGCTCTAGTCGTATAAGCACAAAGGGTATGTTTAGACAAGGAAAATACTGGTGGCTTTCTAAGATGTGTCTTAGTGGTCTTCTAACTCACAGTAAATCTTTTTAAACAGGACTTGACGCCTAGGGTACAAGGAAGGCCATTCTTCAAAACATTAGCTGATTTACTTTTCTATGCTCTGCCTGAGTTTGTGCTGGCTACCTGGGACTGCTTCTCCTCCTGCAACCAAGGAGCTGCTGTGATGGCTACGTTCCTCTGACACTGGTGGTGACTCACAGGGGGAGTCATGGGACTGTGGGATACTGGCTGCCCACAGCCACCCAGCAAGGAATATGGAACTCTCACCACAAAAAATCAGAGCAGTCACTAACATTGCCTCATCCAGCGTGAAAGTCCTTACGTGTCTCTCTGTCCTTCCTAGGCCATCTATCTCCCTCATTCTTGGAGTCATAGAAACATCTAAACATCTTTGGATGTTTAGATCTTTAGATCTTTTGAGGAGCAGAGGAGAAAGACCAAGCAGCCAGTGTAGTTCCAAGGAGATGGGATATTGCGTGGTTTATGGTGCTCTGGCTGTTCTATCTGGCTTCTGAAAGGGAGCACCAGGCCTGCTTGAAACAAGTCACAATTTACGGCGCACCCTGCTGTGTTAGGAAAACTGTGGCAAAAAATCAACATTTGACTCATTTGCTGCTTGCTGGTGATGCTGGGAAACAAACTTTTGCAGTCAAGTGAAGTTCAGTGTGTCAGGGCATGCCAGCAGGAACAGTAAATGTTGATGATAGGTGGGAAGGGAGTGTTGCAGGAGGGAGGGCACTTATGGGCCTCAGTTCAAGCCAGGGCTGTTGTCTCTGGCTGTGGTGTACCCTCTCCTCCATCCCACTGGTCTTGCAAGTGCCCCCGAGCTCTGTCCCCATAGCAGTCAAGGGATTGTCCCCCTAGTGGACCTGAGACCATTCCCTTCAAGTGCCTACAACTGCCTCTTTTGTCAAACCCTGCCCACAACACTGGCTCAGCAACACAGGAATGGCTGAATGCTGTGGGGGAAAAAAAAAAAAAAAAAAGCTACTGAGCAAAAAAAGCCCACAGCTAGGACATGCTGTGGACATGATGACATTTCCTGTGTTTGTAACAAAGTTAGTAATTTCTCCATGTTCCCTTTGTGGGAAAAGGTGGGGGGGAAAAAAAAAAAAAAAAAGGAAAAAGTGCTCAGGCAGCAAAAAGAAAAAGAAGGACAAGAGAAGGGGGAAGTACTACAGGCATTTCTTCCTACAAAGCTTTGACCATCCTCTGCAGGTGTCTGGGTGCTCTTGACATCATCTCTTGGCATCATTGCCAGCAGGCTTCAGTATCAGACATTATACCCCGACAAGAAGGTGTCATCCTGGGACTTTACAGGACTCTTCTCCTTGCTTTCAAGATACTTTGGCTAGCAGGAAAAGTGCACAATAAAATGTCTCTTTTTGTTTCAGCTGACTGACTTGAAGTTCCTGAGCCATAGACCTCAAGCCAAGTGAGCAGTCCCATCATCCCCAGGTGAATACCACAGAGAAGAAATGTAGTGGACCAAGGTTCCTTCTGTTCTGTCATTTCCAGGCAGGACTAAGGAGCAGAGAATTAAAATTACAAATGTAAATGGTGTTTATTGCAGGGCAGGATTAAAACCCAAAGTAACAGGAGTGAATATGTGAGGGTGGTCATCTGAAGCAATCCACTGTCAGCAGGAGCAGCTACTGCTCCAGAAGTTGTGCACTACCTTTCTTCACGGGGATGGCATCTTCCTCCCCACTCCTAGCTGGTTGCCCGATCCTCATTTGCCATGGCGTGTTGCTGCTGAGCATTGTGTCAAATCTACACTGAGCACATCAAGGTGCAAGAGCCCTGGTCTTCCTTTCTGCTTGTGAAGTGCCATGCACACCTAGGGTACCCTATAAATAATAAATAACAATAACACATGCACATATTCATAACCGAGTCACTGTTTACAGAGTGAATATTCAGCACCCACCAGATGGTTCTTCTTTCTCTGCCTCCAAAATGGAAATGACCGGTTACTAAAGATAAAATATTCCTTCCCTTTTGCTGCTTCCCTTGGGCTCCTACTTGTTGTTCTCTTGCAGAACTGCTGCTCCCTAGAGAAGGAAAACCTTTCAGCCTTGGAAACAGTGAAATCAGATCTGAAATATGAAATGTTTCAGCAGGAGCTGCAGATAAATGAACACAGTGTTAAATCAATTCCAGAAAACAGACTTGGATTAATCCTCCTGCCTGCCGGGGCGGTGCTCTGGGAGAAGCCATCTCTCTCCCGGCTGTCACACAGCTGCTGCCCCTGCCATCGCAACGCTCCTCCAGTGGGTCTGTGCGAGCAGTTCCCAAATTATTTTGGCTCTGCATAAATGCTAGCTATCAACTAGGGCACTAGCTGCACTGCACACCTCCACCACCCCAGCCATGCTGCAGGTGGCAATGGTTTTAATTGACTACTCGTTTGCTTCACAGAGGGCCAGATTCTGCTTCATTTCCACCCGCCCCAGTGGGTGCAGTTCCCATTTATGATTCATTACGTAAAACGCACTAACGGCACTGGGGGCAGAGACCAGGCCTCCAGCCACCCAAGGCCAAGTCGAACACCATCTTGCTTCTTGCCTTTCTGTGTCCCCATGTGACATACGCAAGGTTGCCCAGCTCCATTGAAGGAGCCAGTCCCATCCCACCAGGTAGTTTGGTACAAAAGGCACTGGCCTCAAACTCTGGCAGATTTAGGAGAACCTGGAGCCCACGCACTTCATTTTCTGAGCACATCTTTAAGCCCTGGATTTGTTGCAGAAGAAGGGTCGTGACCCCCACCAGCCAGTTGTCCACAGGGAGGGGATTCCCACACTGATCCCTGAGTGGGCTTTCTGTGCAGGCCTGAGCTAGACATCTGTTCAGACCCATCACCAGCCAGGGTGTCCTCTGGGCAGCTCTCTACTGGTGATGAACAGCATCTTTTCTTGGAGCAGATCTGGCTTGCTTCAACAGAAGAAATTCAAAGCCCTGTTCAGGAAGAGGATGAGAGTCAGAACCAGGTCCTCCTCTGAGGATGTTGGAGGCAGCCAGCTCCTTGTTCACTTGTTTCCAGCCCCCATGTGGCCTGGAGTCCCAGGGAAGACACCTCTTTCCTTGTGCTGTGGCCATGTGAAGATAGACCTATGGATGTTGGGAGCAAACACCAGGACCCTGGGGCCAATATCCCTTCTGGACTGGGCAGGTCTGAAGGGTATAACTCGGTCCAGTAATATGTCCCTAAAAGAGCCAAGGCAAAGTAATTGAGATGCTGTTTTCTTTTCTTGGCAGAAGGAAGAGAAAGCCACAATTTGATCATGGGTAGCTGTTTGCCAGATTCCAGGAACCACCTGATGTGTCTGGAATCAAACAAATGAAGCCCTTAGCAGTGCTTTGAGTGAGGTTAGGTAGATGGCACTGTATCAAGGGCAACCACGCATCAGGCTGCCTGAAGAAAGGGCCTGCTGCTGTCTGAAGGTAATTTCCTCTATCCCCAGGGCATCTCCAGGGTCCAGGTGTGGTGTTTGGTGTGAAGATGGCACTTTCAGCCTTACTCTCTCTCTTCCTCGCAGGGGCAGTGACTGAGTGAGGAAAACCCAACAGAGGACTGCAATGGAGGAGTTGTGTATCTCTGCGGTGGAGGACTGTGGAGGATGAATATAGAGGACCACAGTGAAAACAGTCAGGAGGGAGGTAAATTATTCACTTCTGAAGACCTAGTGAGGAGATATGGGAGGAAACTGAAAAAGGAGGAATAAATGTGAGGCAGAAGTCCCCCAGCAGTGAGACTTGGACTTTCTCCAGACTTGTCTTCACTTGCTTCTCTCAGATTCCTGTCTGGTGGATTTGGGGTAAGCACAGCCAGTACCCAGGTTTCCAAAATGCCTGCCAGAAGCAAAAGCCAGGATCTGCTTCACTCACAGATGGGGAAAAGGGGCTGTCCCACAGAGCTGGAGGGCGCATCAGGCAGGCTGTGCCCGAGCAGCAGAAGGAAGAGTGGCCACGCAGTGGGGATCAGGGGCACCATCACTCTGGGGGCTCTGAGGGGACTGAGGCCAGGGGGAGCCCTGGGGAGGGCTCAGGCAGGAGGGGTCCTGGCATGGTGTGGAGGGCAGGACCGAAAGGAGTGGAAGAGATGGAGATGCAGTGAAGGAGGGGACTTCGGTGTGATGTGAAAGCCAGAAAGAACAAAGGTGGCTGGGGTCAAAAAGAGCCCGTGGAGGGGTCGGGGTGAGCGCTGGGATGAGGGGCTCTGTGCAGGAGGCTTCCCGAGCATCCTCCCAACCCCGGCCCTTCTCGTCGCACCTCCCCGGGCACCCAGCTACCGCCCCCCGCCCGGTTTTCCAGGGCTGCCGCTGGCCCCGGGAAGAGCTGCGGGTCCGCGTGTGACGGGTGAACCGGTCACCTCCCGAGGAACGGCACGGGGGGGCGCTGGGGGGGGGCTGGCACACGGGGACAGGAGAGCATCCCTACCGGGCACCGGGCGCGGCGGGAATGCCCGGCCGAGCCGGGAGGTGGCGCTGTGAGCCCGCCGGG
>NW_015090839.1:4267967-4275725 GCF_001431845.1 Calidris pugnax | reverse complement strand
CCCCCTCTCCCCCCCCAGCCCCCGGCCGGCTGAGGGCCCCGGCGGGTCGGGGAGAGGGGCCAGGCTGTCAGCTGTCCCCGGGCGACTCCCGCTGGAAGATGCGGGGACAGATAAACAGGGTCTTCTTCAAAGGAGCATAGCTCCTTCCCACGCTCACCTTTACCGGGGCATCCGAAGACAGCGGAGCGACGGCCAAGGAAAAGGGAGGCAGCAGTCCCACCTCCCCTGCCAGGGTGGCATCCAGTCACCTCCCCAAAGGCTCTATCTTCTCACCCCCGGGGAAGGAGTAGCAAATGAAGGGGCTGCGTAGAGAAGGAAATCAGAACAGACCAACAACCTCACTCCAGCACAACTGACTTTTCCTACGGTACCTGCTTGCATGTCCAAGGCAGACAACCTGGAGGTCCATCTGCCCATAAAATGTGCCCCTGGGGATCTCCACAACCATCTCCTAACAAAATGCCATCTTGTCAGAGGCTAATGCAAACCAGGCAAAGTGCTAGGAACCACATGGTGGGAATGAATCCGTTGAGCAAGCGATGTAGGCCAGTGTGCATAGGCCAGGCCTGTACCACGTGTGGTATGGGGATGCTGTGGTGCTGTATCTTCATCCTACTGGGCTGCAGAGCTCAGGGAGCTTGCTTGGCCCACAGCCCCATGCTCACCTCAGCAGCCCACTGAGATGCTGCCTTGCCTGGCACAGGATGGAGGCACCAGCCAGCGATGAGTATGGAGTGTACATCCTGCGGTGGTCAGCTCTTCTGAGCCCACCTCTCCAGCCCTCATGGCACACCAAAGGGAGCAGGGGGCAGGTGGACTGGGATGGAGACAGGTTTTGGTGGAGGCTGAAGATACGGAGGGGCAGGAGGGTGGGAGCCCTGCAGTAAGGAGGAGGCAGTGCAGGGTGCAGTGGTGCTACAGAGAGGGGGCTGGGGAGCAGAAATGCCCAGGTCACACATCCCTTCCCTGGGTCACCTACTGTGTGGGGCTGCCACCATTGTGATTTGGGAGCCCAACAGCTCAAGGGGATTTGTGGACGTGGGCTAGCAGCCAGGTATGGTGCCATCAGAACCCAAGAGAGACCTCTCCCCTGTCTCTGTCCCCCCATGATCCATCTCCAGCTCTGCTGGGGAGCCCCCAGCCCAGCAGCTCTGATCCCCCTGGGAGGGAAGTTCTTGCTCCCCCAGCAGGAGCCACCTGCTGAGCAGCATCCCCCACCTACACCTCCCCAAATTGCCACTGACAAGGACTTCGCAGTCCTCATCGCAGGAGGCTAAAAGCTGCATCAGATGTGAATCTTACCTGCTGCAGTGATTCATGCTCCATTGCAACATGGCTAAACATGCTCCAGGAGTTCTCTAAGCTTTTGCTTGTGAGTTTCAGTGCTTTCTCCTTGTTTGTTACACCCCGTGTCACTGATGTACACCCTGCCATGTCTCTGTGTGCTGGAGCTCTCCCTGGGGCTCTTGGAGGTCTGCTGAAGCAGTGGCAAAGCTGCCAGTTGCTGAGCTACCTGGGGGAGTGCCTGAGGGTCAAGAAGCATGGCTTCAATCACCAGTCACCATCAGTGTTTCATGACTCTACTTTTGCCATGGGGTAGCATTATTACCCATCCATAACATGTCGTCCACCTGCACCTCCCTTTTAGCTTCAATTTGGCAGAGTTAACTCCAGCCTGATAAACCCATATTGCCTCTACTTAAGTGGTGGCTTCATCTCAGGAAAGGGTGGGAGAAAGGTGGTGCAAAGATCATTATTAATGAAGTTGAAGATGGTAAATTATACACACAGTAAACCCATAGGTAAGCCAGTGGCACCAGCAGGTAAATGTATAAATAATTCTTAGATGATGACTAGAGCTCCAACTGCTCGTTCCAGGCTGAGAAGTGGGTGAAAGTAGCCGGTGAGTGGCTCAGAGGAAACGTTGTGCTCTTCATACAATGTGCAGCTTACCTCAGGAACACCTGGCTGCAAGGTGCTGTGAATGCCCACATTTTATACGACTTCCGAATCTCTTTCAAGAATGATGTATTTGCTGGTGCAGGAAGCCTCATGCTGGTGAGTGGGAGAGGACACTGCAGGAGAATTGTCCTCCTGCTCTGTTCTTACACTCTGACCAAGGTGTTTGCTACCAGCCACTTACAGAAACAGAATGCTGGTCTACATAAACCCCTTTTCTGATCTAGGACCCTTCCTTTGTCTTTCCTTTTGTTCTTTTTTTTTTTCATTGTGATGTTATTCTGCACATGGAGGAAAGGCCAACGAACCAGTTAGCAAAGATATTTTTGTTGAATATTTTTTTATATGAGACAGCCTATTTAGAGTTAATGACTTTCATAAAGGACCACACTGCCGTGCATTAGCTAGCTGCACTCCTGGCAACTGTTTTTGCCGGGGAGAACATCAGTGCATTGCGTGTTTGCTCCTGGGAAGGCTGGCCATGTGGACAGAGACACAGCCTGCACTCAGAGCCCTGCGCTTGGCCGGAATGGTAATATGGTTCATTACATGATGTGCATCTTCCTCACTGGCTCTCCCGCCTCAGCCTGTCAGCTTACATCCTTCCCCCATAATCCGCTGACATTCTCGTTAAAAGTACCATCACTTTGCCCCGGTATCTCTGCAATCAATCTCTCATTGCTTGAAGCACCGTCGCAAATGCCATTTCCTGCTTCAGAAGGTCAAGTGCTCAGCCTGGATCTTCTTCTCGTCTGTCAGGAATTACCCGTTGGACCTCCTAATGCAGAGGGGTCACTTCCCTGAGATTTGCAAGAAAGATTGGACTCTGATCCATGACCTCCACTTCAAGCTCCATATAACCATGTATTTATTTTGTTTCTCTCTCGCAAACATGTGCATAAGAGAGGGAGATGTGCTTTCCACAGAGTGAATGGACCCGTGTTCCTGTCTGTGTGCACCTCCAGACCACAAGGAAGCAACACAGCGTGCCCTGGACTTTCAGAGCAGACATGGGGCCAGGTCAGAGCATCTGTTGTTGACAGGGTAGGTGGGCAGTGGGCCTGACCTCTGGGGAAGTGCAGACTAGCTATTCACAGAGTAATGCATGGATGTTTGATGCACAAAAGCTGGCTTGGCCTTACCAAGTGCAAGCCCGCAGGTCTAGAAGAAGATCTTTACCAAGTGCAAGCCCGCAGGTCTAGAAGATCACCACTGGGTCCTTCTTCAAGGGGGTGAGTAAAGTGCTCTGTGTTGCAAGAGGCAGGGGAAAAGTGAAGGAACATTTGGTTAGTGGCAGGATGACGGGGTGAAGAGAGGAAATCCCCAAGGCAAGAAGCTACACCAGTTGCTTGTGGTGACATAGGAGAGAGTGGGAGCACCCACCAAGGCACTGCTGGAGGCAGCAGTGGCTGACGGACAGGAGGACTGGGGATGGTATTTCTTGAGGTAAGTAGTTGAGTTTAAGCTCCATTGGTGGCTTGGACAACTTGAGCTGAAGGCACAGCCATGTTGCCTTTTGGAGCAGGGCTGACAGTGGCTGGGCAGCACTGTGGGAATACCTTGTTTCCCCAGGCCATTAAAAACCCTGAGATCTGGAGCCACGGAGAAATCCTGTGCCTGCGAGCCCTGAGCCACACTGTCCCACCTGACTGGTAATTGGGAAGAGTCAATTAGCATATTTTAATGTAACTGATTAGTGCCTGGGCACGCAGCCTGGGTGGTGGGTGATGTTTGAAGCAGATTTGAAATTACAAGCATGCAGACACCAAACCACGAGGGAGCTGGCATGGGGGAGAGACGATTTCCCAGCTTAGCAGCTGC
Organism: Calidris pugnax; assembly: GCF_001431845.1. NCBI lineage: Eukaryota > Metazoa > Chordata > Aves > Charadriiformes > Scolopacidae > Calidris > Calidris pugnax. The sequence goes on along the minus strand of NW_015090839.1, from coordinate 4,271,945 downwards.
GGCCCCAGTTTCTCTGCTATTCCCAGTGGCAAGCTGCCTTCAAAGAGCCCTGCAAAGGTCTGGGGTGAGCACTTGAAAATTAAGAAATTAACTTTTTTAATTAACGGAATTGAGGTGGCTGGAGTGATGGAGGCTCAGCCTCTGCTTTTGCAAAGCCTGAGTCCTGTGGTCTCCTGTGGGGAGGGAGAAGCATCTTGCTTGGGGCTGGGGGTCCCCAGTGAAGGGCTCAGAGCCCTCCCCTGCGCAGCGGGGTGGCAGGTCTGTCGCAGCCGGCTCTGCCCTGGATTTCAGGAGGTGTATGTGGGAGGTGCTGCCCTGCATTTGGGCTCTGGCATCAGGCTGTGGGGCAGCCCGGAGGGCCCTGGCCAGGTTGTGGATGGGTCTGGCACTGCCTCAGCCTGGGATGGTGCCTGCATCCCTCCTGCGCTCTGGGGACCCAGCAGTGGTTACACTGAGAGAAGTGGCTGCCTACAGAAGCTCTGTTTCCTTAGTTACGGCAGGCAGGAGGTATTTCGGGAAGGAGCAGGCAGCCCTGGGAAAGGCAGGCATGTCTCGGGAGAGGGGGGCTAACACTGCCCTGAGGAGCCCCCTTTCTCCTGCCACCTTCCCCGGGGCTGTGCGAGGCAGGGGGGTTCACCAATACTTCCCTTACACGATGACTAAACTGCCCGGATTGCATTTTCCAGGAGCCCAGCTGGAAGAAATGCCGAGCCCCCAGGGCCGGAGCTGAAGGGCTGCTTCCCAACCACAAGTGGAAACCATCCAACATCACTGGGTAAACACAACTTTAACCTCCACAGGTGTGAGTTTCCATCTCTAACCAGGAGGTAATCCCCAGCTTGTCCCAGGGATGAGAAGAAATTTGTTCCTGCTTTTGAAGCACGAGCATAATGTAATGATGAGGAAAAAATCCTCCAAGGAAGCAATTCTGCCCTGGAAGCAGTTTGCAGGTAAGAAAGTCTGGGGCCTCATCCAGGGCTGCCCTACGTCACAGCCAGCCATTTTATGCCTTTGCCCATTCCCAGCTCCACTTCCCTGGTGCCGTGTCCAGGCCACACACCCCTGTAGTGCCCTGTGCTGGCTCCCACCCCTGCGCTAGGGACAGGAGGGTTCTCTCTGATGGTTGCCTACAGGCAAGCTCTGGCCGAGGGCTCATGGGCTGTGCTGGCTGGCCCATTCTGGTGGGGAGCAGCCTCCATGGGGACATCCTGCAGCGCCATGCCGTCCCAGGCTGGGGCACACACATGGTCTGGTTGGCTCCAGGAGCAGGGACTAAAGGGTATTTTCATTCCTGATCTCTTCAAGTCTGTCCCCAGCCTCGACAAACTGCCATTTTGGGGACATACACCAGCTCCACAGGGGTATTCAAAGGCACCTCTCCTGCTAAAGGCAGTGTTTGGCTCCAGAGCTCAGAGGCACTGGAGCTGCCCAAGGGAGAAACTACCAGCCTTTTTTTTTTTTTTAAACATAGACTTTTTCTCCAGACATCATTCTCAGGAACAGTTGCACCATCTTGCCTGAAATGTGTCTAGACAAACTCAGCGCGATTCCCTGAGCCTGCCTGGAGAAATTCAGCTTAAATATTAAAGCCATAAGTGACGGAAAAGAGGAATTACAATTGGGAGCATCACACAGATGGCAGGACGCAGTGCTACAGCTCCGACGGCGAAGCAGCTCCCTGTGCCTCGTCCTCCCGCTGCCTCCGGCTGCGCTCCGCGTCTCTCCCGTGCTGCTGCAGGGTAATAGGCAACGTGGGAAGGAGAAAAGGGGCTCCCCTGCACACAGGGCTGGAGCCTGAGCCACACGCTGCTTGTGCTTCCCAGGCAAGGGGGGGATTTAAAAAACATGGGATGTCCGAGTTCTTGTGAGACTGCACCTGTAAGGCTCTTTTTGGGCCAAAGTCATGGGCACTGAGGCACAATACATGAAAGAAAATGAAGGAGTTTTTCTCCTTGTTTGGACTCCTTTGTTTCCTTCTTAGTTTATTATTCTATTCTTTTTTATTCTATGCCAGCTAGGTACAATCTGGGCCAGAGTCAGGAAGAAACAAGTGTCTCCAGGGAACAGCTTATGCATGGGGTAGGGTAGGTTTGCCCAGCGTTGTGTGAGCCCTGATGTCTTGGTGGGCCAAGTTCACTCCATTGGGACTGGGGCAGCTCAGCAGCAGCAAGGTTGCCTGTTCTGTGCAGAAGTCAAGATTTCCCAGCAGCATTTGGCAGTTTAAGTGATGGAGCATGTTGGTTTCCAGTTCAGTAGGTCAGAGAAGCCATGGCTTGTGAAAAACACGGTCTGCATTTGCTGAGAAGTAGGGTATGGAATATTGGGGACCCAGTGGCAGATCACAGTCACAAGGCATTTTAGAAAATCCCCATAGATTTGTTTCTCCCACAAGCCCCTGCTGTTCAGCGTTTGCAGAGCACATGTACTAAGCTGGCACAGCTCTCTCTGCTCTTGCCTAAGACAAGACAGTGTCACCTGCTGCAAGGCAGCAGTCAAAGTCTCCAAGCCTTGGTGATGCTGTAAGACTGACGATGGCTTGTCTGGAGTGAGGGGGCAAAGCTGCATAACTTCTCCACATCATACATATTGCTAGGGCTGAAGGAGATGGCAGTGAAAGAGATTTGGAAATCTCTTTTTATTCAGCTGTTCCCTAAAGTTTTAGGCACATGTTGTTTGGGCTGTGGTAGCTCCCAGTCATCACCAGCTGGGGATAAAAGTCTCATTTATAGCAAGGTTTTATCAAAAGGCATCACATTGTAGGCCACCTGTGCTCTGCACCATGCTCCAGTAGAGCAGAAATCAGCTAAAAGCTACCTCAGCCTTGGGGAGCCTAAAAAAAAAAAAAAAGAAAAAAAGAAAAAAACAGTACGAGAGACACCTGGTTTTCACTCCTTGGTTCCTCATGGTCCATGAGCTGTGCCAGTATGAAGTGAGGTTCTTAGCTGGCAGCTCCTTACATGTTTTGGTTCCCTGATGCTTCTCCTGGTAACTGTCAGACTGGAAGGTCTTTTGAGCAGTAGGGGCTGAGCCACTGGACTGTGCTTCTTCAGCCCAAAAGAGATGAAATGAGCCCAAACCAGAGCACGCTGCAGAGCAACAGTATTTACTCAGCATCTGGAGAAGCCACAGATGTGGGACCCCAGGATCCTCATACAAGGTGGTATCCATGAAGCACTTGGAATGTCAGTGAGTCTCCCCTATGGTCACATTCTGCTGGAATGTTAGTGGGTCTTCCCCGTGGTCACATTCTGCTGGCCGTTCCCTGGTAGCCCAGTTGCAGGTGTGTCCCTGATCATCAGTTGGGAACACGGGTGGCTGGGTGAGCCCACCCAGTAGCTTCCCCCTGGCTGTTTCTCCAGCACAGGCCGTTCCACCTGCACCCTCACAGCCTGGGGAAACAGGGAGCAGGGTGGGATGCTTAAGGAAAACCAGGCTCTCCAACCCCCTTTGTGGCTCAGGTCCCTGTCCCACCTGCCGGTCACTCCTGATGGCAGAAATAAGACCCCTAGGAAGTTTCTTAGCGACCAGCCCTGCCCAGCAACCGGGTGATGCTGCATCAACGGCAGAGGTTTTGCAAATGCCGTTGAGGTCTTAAACGCTCCCACCCGCCTGTCCCTGCCCCTGTGTTGGGGGTCCTGACCCCCTGTGCTGCTGACCGCCCCGGGGGCCCGTTCCTCTCTCTCCCGCCCCCTCGGCACACACCCGGGCAGCCATCCCGCTGCTCGTGAGCGGCGGGGCAAAGCCTCAGACCCCGCAGCCGCCCGCTCCCCGCACCGGCAGCGGCCTCGCCGCCTCCTCCCCGCACGGATGCTGCGGGGCGCACGGTAGGCAGCGCGGCGGGGGATGGGGGGGGCTGCCCGCCCCCGCTTCGGGCCAGGAGGCGGCTGGGGCCCGGGGCTACGGCCTCTTTGCGTCCCGGCGGCGCAGGCCCCGGTGCCCGAGCATCGGTGAGGCGAGGGGGGGAGCAAGCCCGGGGTC
>NW_015090839.1:4258587-4267957 GCF_001431845.1 Calidris pugnax | reverse complement strand
GGGGGGCGGCCGAGCGCGGCGTGGCGTGGCGGCGGACGCGGGGCCCGGAGCGGAGTGGGACCGGGGTCTCCACCGAGCAGGTCAGTCCCGGGGCGGGGGAGGGAACGGCGTTCTGGGCTGCGGGGCTCAGCCGGCGGGGGGTGGCTGTTGGGGGGGTCTCCAGGGGGTGCAGGATGGGTCAGGGGTGGGAGGGGGCGCGTCCTGCCGGTGGGGTGATTGGGGTGGGGGTGTCGCCGCGCCGTCTGTGGGGTGAATGCTGAGCTTCTACGCCCCCCCTCGCCCCCCTGTGTCGTTCTTAGCTGCGCCTCCCGGGTGGGCCTGTCCGTGGGACTGCACCGGGGGATGCTCGGGGCAACTTGCGTGACCCCCTGGGGGGCTGTGCCAGCGCCGCGCTGGTGGGTACAGCTTACGAGGAGGACTCTGTGGGTCCGGCAATGGGTCTGGCTCGCTGCTGTAGGAGATTTTGGGGTACTTGGCTCTGTTTAGGTGCTGTTTTCCTGCCCTGGTTCTGGACCACGTACTGGAGTGGCTTTAAGTAATGCTTGTCCCCACCAGCCTGATGGGCAGCTGGGGCCCAGCGAGGTGCGGGGGCTCCCCTGGGCTCCTGATGGGCAGCTGGGGCCCAGCGAGGTGCGGGGGCTCCCCTGGGCTGCTGGAGCGCATCAGTGGCAGAAGCAGAGATCGTGTCCCAGCCCCTCGGTGTCCTTTCCCAGTGCCCATGTGCCGGCCTGTGCTGCTGTCCCCTGATATGAGAGAAAATGTCATCCCACCGCTGTGTCATGCCATGGCTTGTGCTCGGTCCCCACGTCATCCTGGCTACACAATCCTCCTTCCGGGAGCCACACCTGATGGTGTTAGAAATGCTTCATGCTGGTGGGAGAGAAAAGGGGGATTCTCTCCCTGGTTCTCCCTCCAGCTTGTGAGAGGTTGATGACTGTGAAAGGGCTGTTTAATCAGGATGATCTAACGCTCTGGCCAAGCTGCTCTCCCCCCAGTTTACGACTTCTCCACAGATCAAGGCCCTGCCTTCTCCCTCGCTTGCTTCCCCATCCTTTCTAGCAGCAGCAGTGCTGCACAGTGGGTTTGCAATTCAGAAACCTCATGAACAGAAGGGGTGTTATCCAGGAGAAAGAGAGAGAGACCTTTGTCTGGCCGGCAGATGTTATTTCTGCATGAACATCTTTTTCCCTTTAACTGTTTAGCCACCATCTCCAGCACTGATCTGCACTCCTGCCTCCTCCCCTTTCCGAGAGTTCAGAGGGGAGTGGATGGAGGTGGAGGAGGTGAGGGGAAAGCTGGGTGGGCAAAAGAGGTACGAGAAAGCCCCTTGCCCCGTGTTGGGGTTTTACGATGCAGTGTGACATGTCAGGCTGCCTGTCTCAGCAGCGGAGAGAAGGCAAAATGTGCCATTTGGAATAAAAGCTGCTGTTGAAGGGGTTTGTGGTATTTTTTCAGAGGAGAGAGCGGGGAAAGTGTGGAAAAAGCAGAAGGCAGAAAGACTGGCTCTGAGACCAGACCTGAACCCTGGCCTTGCTGCCTTCCCTGCCGCCTTGCAAAGTGATGGTCAGGGCTGGGCAGCAGATGGAGAGGGAGGCAGAAACAGCTCTTTCAGGAAGGATTTGTCTTAAGTAGCCTGGCAAAGAGCCATTGGCAAACAAATAAGTAATAAATAAAAAGCAGGGAGGCCGCCGGCACCCCTGCAGCCTCTGACTCCATAGCACATATGGGCTTTTCCGGCTTCCCCGTAAGCTTAAACCTCTGCCGCCTTCTCATGGCAGCATCCTGGCTCCTGTCTTCCTCCAGCTCTCCTCTGAATGCCTTTCAGCTCTCTTACTTTTTATTTTTTTCTGTTTTGCATGATAACACTCTAATCTGTAGTTGCTTTTCTCCTCAAAGCTTTCCCTGAGGTTAACTAGTTCATCCCTGGTTTGGTGGCTGCTGGCAATGGTAAGCACAGGGTGGTCCTGCAAACGGGGACAGAAATAGCAGTGCTTGCTGGAGATGCTGGTCAGGGCTGTGTGTAGGCCTTCGCAGGTAAATATTGTCCTCCTTCCTCACAGAGAGACTTCTGGCCCCAGGCAAAGTAAGGCAGATTTCATCACACCTTCAGAGCCTACATCTGCAGAGTTGTAAAAGGAGGAGTGTCGCTGCTTTAAAATATCCCTCGCAGGAAATACTCTCATCTTAACAGACTGTGCGAGCTTTCCCAAAGCAGCAAGGAGAGGGAGAAATGTTTCTAACACCCACAGGCGAATTCAATTGATATTAAACTAATCAGTCACCTAAACTCTTTGGGAAACAGCAGAGTGCTATGCAAATGCTGACTCCTCCATGAGTCCTATAAACACCGAAGCCTTCTACTGTTGAACTTCTGCGTTTGGTGAAACAGCTCTTCTTACCCGCTTTAATTGCTGTAAATATATTCCGTGCACTTAGCTGCAAGTTTGAAGAAAACATGGCATTGCTGATGCACTGCGCACAGAGCCAAAGCGGGTTTGCTTTGAGATTATTTCAGGAAAAGCAGCTCCGGTCCCAATTTCCTTCAGCTATGGCTTGGTTACATTCAATCCCTAACCAGCTGTCAGATCCCTACACGATGAGAGGTCTTGGAGCTTTTGAGGACCCCACCTGGCATCTACTTGCACTTCAAGATGCCTAAAAGTCTTTTAAAAGCTGGCTTGAAGTTACTGCTTCAGAGGTAGCTGGGACTGGTAATTAGGCTGTGATCGCACCTTGTTATTAGGTGGGGACAATGGCAGCAGTTTGCTCCCACCACTGAAACAACAGCCGTGCATGGGCCCTTCCCATCGCCCAGGCTGCTATTGTTGCTGGTTAATGGGTGAGACTGGGCACGGCAGGCCCCATGGCAGGTCCCTCTCCTGCAGAGCCAGGGGGAGGTGGGGTGGAGTAGCCTGGTGAGGGGCATGGGCTCCCCTCTCCCACCTCCCTGTCCCAGTCCCTGTGTCACCCTCACCTCTCTGGCAGTTCAGCCGCTGCTCCATCTCATGCCTCTTCACCAAGGTTGGCTTTTAATGACTCATCTTGGTGGTTACCTAAGCCCCAGCACTGTCCTGCCTCGCCTGTCCCAGTACAACCCACAACCTTGGTGGTATTGGCATTAAGAGCTGCAGCCATGCTAAAGGCTGCAGAAAAAACCTCTTTGGCTGAGAAATCGCCTTCCTAATTGAAATTACTGTAATGCTGCCCAGCCTCTGGGGAGCATGAACGCCACGGTGTGAAAGCATTTCAGACCCGGGATCAGTTGTGCAGTCCCCAGCAGAGTCCCCATGAGAAGCTGTGGGTACCATTTTGACCAAAGAGGGTCCTCTGAGCTGTCGTAGTTTGATTTTGCATAAAGATATGTTTAAAATGGAGTACCAGAGCAGAGAGGCTCAGTGCTCCTGTTCAGTGGGAGCATGGGAAAGCTTTGGGTGACCCAATTCCCCTGCCCCCAGCACCAACATCTTGTGTCTTGTTGTTTGCAGATTGTGGGTGAGCTGTGAGGAAGGCAGGATCTGAGTGAGCCAAGCTCCACTGACCCCCAAGGGCTAAAAGGCAGGTTGGGAGAGGTGGAAAAATATGTCATCATGTAATTTTGAGTTCTCCCTAACAGAGAGAGAAAGGGGCTCTGGACCTGCTATGCCAGGGAGCACTTTATTGTTAGCTGGGGCAGGAGGTGATGGAGTTTGAGACAAAAAGCCCTTTTGATGTATTGCATTGGATGGTGTAGTGGAGACCAAAATTCAGAGAAGGTAGAGGTGGGAGAGTTAGGGCTAACCTTGGGTTTGGAAGGATAGCTGGGAGGCAGCTCCCAGCTGTGGCCCAAAGTGAGCCCATGGTGGCCTGAGATGAGGCCTGGGGACCCTGTGTTGGCCAAGCCAAGGTGACCCTGCTGGAGGAGTCCCCTTGCTGCACTACTCATGCAGCAAGATGACCCATGCTAGGATGACACACGAGGGAAGTGGCACAGGCTGAGGAGCTGAGATGTTATGTGAGGGCTGAGAAGCTGAGGGATGCCTTGTGAGGCTTGGAAGTGGCCAACCATGGGCCACAGCTCACCATTGCAGCTAGGATCCCAGCTAGCCTGGAGCTTGGGACCTACCTGGCTAGAGGACCTGGTTGCAACAGCAGGTTGGGGTGGTTGTCTGGGTGTGGCTCTGGCTTGGAGCAGTCTCCATCCTTGAAGATATTCAAAACCTGCTGGACATGGCCTTGTCAACCTCCCCTAGCTCACCCCATTTTGAGATAGGAGGCTGGACTAGACAATCTCCCTTCAGCCTCAGTGCTTCTGTGATTATTTGTCCTGTCTTCTGACAGATTTGGTCACCATGGGATAATTCCCAAGGCAGCATTAGAGAAATGACCAGAAGTTTGGAGGTTTGCCTAGCTCCCCTGGGCCTGCAAGCAGCGGTCTGGAGGTCTCTACACCATTAAGAAACTCCCAAGGCTTGCAGGTTCCAGGCTGAGGACATGCACCATTCCCTGTGTTTCTGGGCTGCTTTTCTCAGGGAGAGGTCACAGATGGCAGAACTTCATGGAAGGGAAGTAAAATGACAAAAATGGCAAAAATGACAAAAATGGCAAAAGAACAAACCAAACTTCATAGACTTCAGAATAAGTTTGATCTGTGCCTTTTTTGGCTCTTGACCTGCTGCTGAGTAGGATGGATGGATTAAAGACACAATATAAATTAGTGATAAGAAAGCCATGACCTAAGTACCTAGTTTTAATCTTGCTGTGTTTGTGCAGTTCTGATCTTTTCTTAAGGACAAGTTGATTCTCAGTGATGAATATGTTGTGGTGCTTAGGGCTGAGCAGGAGGATGCACCATGCTTGAGTGGGTTTACAGCATAACATATGGTTATTTAGATTCTTAATGTCTATATTTTTTGCATTAGAAGATGGTGAGTGACACATTTCTCTATTAGATACCACTTCATTATTTATTATAAATTTGGTCCAGCTATATTTCAGTGGAAAATGAAATCCAATTCAAAATGCAGAAAGAATGGTGTCTAGTTGGTTAAATAAAACACAACAGAAAAGAAAAAGATTATGAAAGCATTATTTGTATATGTAATTAATTTAACAGTAGTATAGTGTTTTACTATACTATACTGTATTACTATAATAATATATTATAGGAACAGAATTTTATTATAGGAGATGTAAAATATAACCAATGATATAACCTGATTATTTCTGGCTTTTAAGAATTCAGAACCAGTCGAGGTTATCTTCTCACACTTTATCCTCATTGGGCTTGGGAAGGGAACCAGGTTCTCCTGCGTTAACCTGCAGTAATTTTCTGAACTTTGACTAAACTAATCAGTATACTAAGTTAATTGAAATCGGGGAGGGTTGGGGGTTTTGGGGTTGGTTTTTTTTTTGTTTTTTTCTCTGCTTTCAAAAAGGTTGCTGCTGTCAGGGCTGCTTTTGCAGTTCATCAGGCTTTAGCTCCAGGTGCTTAGCCGGTGAGCAGATCTGGCAGCAAGGACATTCTACATGAATTTCTACTGACTTATTTTTCACTGATGGGAGTAATCTGAGGTTTTAGCATGTAGGTTGTTATAACTTCCAGTTTTAAATTGACCATCTTTTAATTTAAAAAGTTTTTAGTTCAGACAAAGTCTGATTACTTTTAAGTCAGGTATATGTTTCCAAAAGTCATCATTCTTTTATTTGTTCTAGTTCCAAGTCCTCGTTATTGCTTTTTCCTTTCATATTACGCCGCTGCTAATCTTGTCATCAGGCAGTTTCATTGCGTTTTTCTGTTGGGAGGTTTTCATCAAGTTTAATTTTCTTTCATCTGAGTTTTTAATTTCTTGTGTTTTCTTCCGTGAAATTTCATCAAATTCTTCCTTGTTCAGAAACAACAAAAAAAACCCCAACAAAGCAAATACTGCTAATAACAGCTGCAGTGGCGAGGCTGTCTCCTGAGAATGGTGAGTTTTAAAGACCTTCAGGTTAGATCAGTCATTGCAGGAAAGTCAGGGGATGGATGTTTTCTGCAAATATGGTCCTCTGATATCCTACACACTGGGCTTGATAAACCAAACTATGCAGAACTATAGTAACTGGACTTACAGAAACTGTGACCATGCCCTAAGCTCTGTCTTGGGTACGTATGCACACTGTCACAACTACAGCTTTACCTGTGTTCCAGGGTAATCGTTAGGTTTCAGGATTCCTACTACTACTACTCAGCTACATCTGAGGGGCTGGCTCTTTATTTGGACAGCCCCTGCACAGAGTCAAGCTTCAGGGATTTCTTTCCTCCCATGAGGAGGTGAATTTCTGGCCCCCATGAAAAGCATGTTGCAGTTGGTTTCAGCAGAGGAAGGATTTCACCCTACATTTCTTCGGGCCTGGGATTTTTTGTGGAAAATATCCTGGGGGTAGAATAAATTTCTGTATGTGTGTAGCCTTTAAAGCCCCAGCTGGGAGTGATGCTCAGGGGTGTCTCCCTGGGAGCCTGCCATGCCATGGCACTGTGTCCTCCCCATTCCCGCGGGCAGGAGAAGGGATGCACAGTGTGTGGTGGGACCTGCTGAACTTGGGGTCTGATCCTGCTCTTGGTGCTGCCGGCTGGCTGCCCACTTCCTGAGTGTTCTGGGAGAGCTATCCTTTCCCTGGAGCTCACCTCATTCATGAGGTAGGAAGCGGGGAGGGCTTTGTGTCAGCAGGATGGTACATCACTTTCCTCACTGAACACAGCTAATCCAGGTAGCGGGGTTTGGTGGCCATACCCATGTGCGTGACCAGCCTGGTGCTCTGCACAGTGCCAGTGGCATCCCTGGAGCCCACTCTCAGGTTCGGGCTGGTCCTGCAGCTCCTGTAGCACAGGTTCTCTCCGTGCCATGGTGAGCGTTAGGAGGATCTTTCCTGGTCCCCTCCTCTGTATTCTCACTCCTGATTTGCAGTCCTTTTTTGGCCTCCTCCCTCCAGCATGACATCCATGTGCCCCGTGATGGAGCTGTGCTGAACAGGAAAGCAGCTGAACAGGATTTGGAGTCTGATGTGTCCTGCAGGTGGTCCTATCCCTAGGGAAGAGGCAACAATGTGGGATTCAGCATCACTTAAATATTGATCCCCATCGCTCTGGAGGAGGGTTTGGTTGCCTGTGCAGAGCTCTGCTCGCCCTCCTGGGGCTGTGGTCTGCACAGGGATGTCAGGATGAGCCAGAGCCTCAGCAGCACCTGTGGTTACACAGTTTTTTGTAAAAGCAGGTGTGGTGCTGGCACTGGTGGATCAGAGGGGTGTTTCAGGGCAGGATGTGCCCATGCTTTACTGGAAGCACTGGTTGCCCCAAGGAGCCAGGCTGGGAGGCAGCGGCAGTGCTGAGGTCCTGTCCACTCTCACCTTGGGTTTCCTCAGACTGGCTGGAGGCTCTTTGTGTTTCTGTGTGGGGAAATGCTTTCCAGAGCAGGGACGGCAGCTCCGGCGCACAGCGTGTGCCAAGCTGCCCCTTACATTAGCCGTGTAGTGGATGAGGAGGTGGAGACCCTCGCTCATTTAGTAAATGCCTTGCTGGTACCACAGAGGCCGGGTATGGGATCTCGGGAGCTCACTGGAGGGCCACCCAGTTCACAGTGCTCACAAGAGCAGCGTTCACAGTGGCAGGTTTGGGATGTGCTGGGTGGGAATGCAGGCAGGGAGAACAGCATCTGCAAAACCAGGCAGAAAGCAGGAGCCTGGGCTGGGACTGGGCCAGGACACCCAGCCACTGTGAAAACCCATCCGTGTCAATGCTGCGTCCCTGAGCATCTCTCCCAAAATGGGCACAGAGCCTGTCTGATTCCTGCTAATTGTGGCAGGGCCTCAATAGCTGCTGGGCTGTGGAGAGACTTGCAGTGGCTGTTGCTGGGACACTGCTCCCTGCCTGCACCCCCAGATCTCTTTGGCCGGCTGTATTCCTGGTGCTGGCACTGCTGTGCCCAAAGCACCCTGGATGAACAAGGCGGGCAGAGGCTTGGGGAGGCTCCTTTTGCAGCCATCTGCTGCAGCACCTCATGTTTCATTTCCTTCTTTTCTTCCACATGAGTGGTGATGCTGTGGAGGGCAGGGGTGGCTTCTGGGGTGGGTGCTGCTGGCAGGGTGGGCAGAGCAGCACAGGGGCTGCCAGCCTTTCCCTGAGCCCCAGCCTGCCTGCCTGGCCCTGTGTGCAGGGAAGGCAGGTTTGTGCAGAGAAACCAGGGACAATCTCTCCGCTTCCCTGCCCCAGAGACTTGCCGTCCTGATCTTTTTTTCCCATTTCCCCCCAATCCCACATAGCTTTTTTGCCCACAGAGCATCTTGGATGCTGGCTGTTGGAGCTGGCATGTATGAAAGGATGCGGCCTCCCCCAGACCTGCCAGGCTGGGCTGACAGCCCCTGCGCAGTGTCGTGTTGCCTGCTCTTGCAGCTTGCAGGTCGCTCCGTGACCACCCTGCTGCCAAATCTGCCATCTGTCTCACCGCATCCTCAGGGCAATGCTGCGCCTCCCGGCCCACGGCTCCTCTCCTTCCCAATGCCTTGTCCCTTTCTCAGCCCGTCTGCTGAGCGTGTCCAGATGTGACACTTCCTTCTCTGCCTGAAGGGAAAGAAACCATTCCTTGTGTTTTCCTCTGTCACATCCATCACTCCCGACACCCCCTGCGCTGACCGTGGGCATGGCTGGAGCGTGGCAGGAAGGCAGTGCAGCGGGTGCAGGCAGTGCCAGCCTGCAGCACTGGCACAGCAGAGGCTGTGTGCTGCCCGTCTGTGCCCAGCTCACCCCCGTGTGTGGGGGCCACCCCCCTGTGGTAGGTGTGTGTTGGGGGGTGGGAGGATCCTAAACCCAAGTCCTTCCTATGCATCTTGTCCCTGCTCCTGTTGTCTTGGGATGCACCGGTGTGCCCATCCCAACAGCCCCGTGATTTCCCTCTTCTCTCTGATGCTCCAGGGCTGTTTGACTCCCCATGTCCTCTCCATGGAGGAGATGAGAGCAGGCTGGTAGGTGTGATGGGCTGTCTGCTCTGCTCTGCTTGCCTCTGCTCTGCCCCGCGGCAGGCACATGGCTGGGGCTGTGCTCGGGTGTCCCCCAGGGGTGAGGGGAGTGATGGAGACGAGCCGCCTTGTCGTGCGAGCACCCGTTGTGCTGGGAGGAGGCTGGAACAGTCGGTGCTTTGTGGAGCCGCGTGTCTGCAGCTCTACATACGCCTGGGAGAAGGGAGAGCCACCTCCCTTCCCAGCCGCAGCAGCAGCTTTCCTCTCATCTTCCCCAAAGGCTGCGTGGGCTGCAGATGCGGCTGGATGTGTGCCCCAGTGATGGGGGGAGACCGACTGTGCCCCAGCGAAAAGCAGCGCTGGGCTGGCCCTGTGCGGGGGCAGGATTTGGTGGGGGGGGGGG
>NW_015090839.1:4225446-4258384 GCF_001431845.1 Calidris pugnax | reverse complement strand
CCTGTGGGGGGGCAGGATTTGGGGGGGGGGGGGGGCAGGTGGCTGGCCCACAGCCCAGGGCAAAGGCAGCACAATCTGGTGTTGAGACTATGCGATGGGTTCAGTCCCTTCCCTCCTCCTTTTCAAGGACCAAATTTGCATGCATGCTGGGGGATAGGTGGCGATTTGGTGGGTCCCCTGTGGATGCATCCCCAGGGTCTGGAGGTGGACAAGCCAGGGCTTGGGGAGCACCTTCTCTCCTTGTCCTCCTGTGGCAGGCCCCTGTGTGCACCATCAAAGGTTTTCCCCTTCGCTTTGATGCGCTATTGACTCGAGGCGGTGTGATGAGAGCTAATCCCTCTGGCACGGCTGGATGCTGCTAGCACAGCCGCTGCCGGGGCCATCCCTGCTTGTGCAACCCGCCGGTGCCAGAGCCTTCACTGAGCTGCCAGCTCCCACGCTCCCAGGGCAGCGTGATTCATCCCGGTCGGCTGGCGTTACCCAAATCTGCTGGGAAGCTGGGCAGAGGTGGGAGGAAAGCCTCGCTGGGGCCAGGACTGGTGAGCGGTGTGCTCATGGGCTGCTGCTGCTGCAGCCCAAATCTCTCGCTCAGCGCTCCTGGCACTGAGCACAGGCGATAGAAATGTTCTGGCTCTGCAGATGCTCTAAAATCATATTTAGGGTGTGTGTGTGTGTACAGTGTTGTAACCCAGCGCTCTCAGGAAGAAGCTTTGGTGCGTGCAGAGAGGGGAGCTGGGCACGGCAGGAGTGTTTCTTTGCTTCTGCAGGGACGTTGTGGCTGCTCAAAACTGGGAAGGAGCAAAGTGGGGTGACAGCTGGGTGCCAGGGCAGCCTCCCCCAGAGCAGTGTGGAGGGAGGTGTGTGGGTAGCCCAAGGAGAAGGGGATCAACGGGACAAGCGTGATGCTGCCCGCCTTGTACTGGCCCCTGGGAGGCTGTGGGGTGAGGGTGCTCGGTGGCAGCGTGCCCTCAGGTCCCTGTTAGGCAGCAGTGGGTTAGAACGGAGCAAGGCTGGACCCCTGCTGGCCCACCACACACACACCCTTGCCCCCTATCACACATCAGGCTTGCAGGCACCAGCTGCGAGAAGGGCTGGATGGTGCTCAGCAGCTGAGAGCAATGGCTCAGGGGACTTGAAATGCCTCACTTTCTCCACCAGCTCGGCAGCCAGGTCCCTGCCATCCCCAAACATGCTGTGCCATCCTGGCTGGGATGGCTGCTCCCCGGTCTGCATCCCCCTCATCGCACAGCCTGAGCGCGCTTGCGTGCGTGTGTGTGCGAAGCGCTGTCCTCTCCTTGCCTCTGCCCCGGGGTGAGGTGCCTTCTGCTCGCTGGGGAGGGCTGTAGCTCTGCTGGAAAGGGCTGTGCTGGCCGCTCCTGTGGCTGGCAGTCTCTCTGCAGCATGTGGCTTTATAAATGGCAGCAGATAAACCTCCCACTTTCCTCTCCACCTCCCACAGCTCCCCGCTCCCCAGACAGCAGAGGGGGCTCGGGGAGGAAGGAGCTACTCTCCTGCCTTTTCCCCATCACCAGGGACCACAGTGCTGCTCGCATGTTGTGCCACTGTGAAAGATGCCCGTGACCCACAGTGACAGCCTCAGCCTGGCCCTTGACTGTGCCACAACTGCTCCTGGTTTCCATATAGCTTTCCATAAGGGAGTGTTTTTTCCAGCGGAGGTGGCACTTTCTTTCTCACAGGCCTTAAAATTCTCCTCTGTTTGAGCACGGTTAGCTGGGTGGAGGAAGAAACAATCTGCCTCTAGGAGCCCAGCATCCCATCACTGTCACAATCTTGCTGAGAGGTGCCTTCCTCGGCCTTTGATACCAAACGGGAGCTGCTCCTGCCAGGCTGGCTGTGTGGGCACAGCATGCCTTGGTCCTGGAGCTGGTGGGTGATAAACAGCCCAGGGGCACCCTTTGCTCGAGTCCTTCCCTAGGGCTGGCTGCTGCATGGCCCTCAGTCACGCAGGCAGCAGGGGCTGGGAGTTGTCCTCATCTGTGTGTATCATCATTAATTAATTGCAAGCGCAGGGGTTGCTCTGGGGACCGCGAGCAGCCTGCAGCATCCCAGCTCGGAGCAGGGACCTGGTGGTGCTGGGAGCTTCCTTTGCTGTTTTCCTGAAATGGTGTTTTCCTGAATGCACGTGTGTGTGTCCGTGTGTTAACAGAGAGCCTCAGGATGACTCTCTGTCCCTCTCCTGCGAGCGACCTCCGTCCCCTGCAGTCGGCCCTGGCTTTTTCACAGAATCATAGAAAGGTTTGGGGTTGGAAGGGATCCCTCTGCAATGAACAGGGACATCTTCAACTAGATCAGGTTGCTCAGAGCCCCGTCCAACCTGACCTTGAATGTTTCCAGGGATGGGGCATCTACCACCTCTGGGCAACCTGTGCCAGTGTTTCACCACCCTCACTGTTAAAAATGTCTTCCTTGTATCTAGTAAAAATCTTCCCTCTTTTAGTTTAAAGCCATTACCTGTTGTCCTATTGCAACAGACCCTGCCAAAAGCATGTCTCTATCTTACAAGCCCCCTCTCCTGACTCTCTGCTCCCAGACATTGCCCACCAGCAACCTGGTGGCTCCCTGTCCCATTCCTAGGCTGGGCCCAGCCTGGGTAATCCTTTGTGCTGAGGAGCGTTGATTTAAGCGTTACCAGAGGACAAGGGTGCAATATGCAGAATGAGCGACGAGCCCCTGCCCTGGAGAGCTTGCAGCCCAATTAGCTCATGTTTGCTCGGTGCTTTGCACACACAAAGTGCGGTGTGAGGGGCTAAGCACGCTGTGTGCACAGCAGGATATTGAAATGTAAAACAAACACGGGTTAGAGCCAGCCTGCAGTGACAGCTTAGTCAAACGTGGCGAAAAGGGCTGGGGATGGAAAGAATAAACTCTGCTCCGGTTCTTGAGCACCTCTGAGGAGAAAGACCTAGGAGTCCTGGTGCACAACAGGATGCCCATGAGCCAGCAATGTGCCCTTGTGGCCAAGAAAGCCAATGGCATCCTGGGGTGCATCAAGAAGAGAGTGGCCAGCAGGTCAAGAGAGGTCATCCTGCCCCTCTACTCTGCCCTGGTGAGGCCCCATCTGGAGCACTGGGTCCAATTCTGGGCTCCCCAGTTCAAAAAGGACAGAGAGCTGCTGGAGAGGGTACAGCAGAGGGCTACGAAGATGATTAAGGGCCTGGAGCATCTCCCTTATGAGGAGAGGCTGAGGGACTTGTGTCTTTTTAGTCTGGAAAAGATTAGGCTGAGGGGGGGATCTAATCAATGCTTATAAATACTTAAAGGGTGGTGTCGAGAGGATGGGGCCAGTCTTTTTTTCAGTGGTGCCCAGGGATAAGACAAGAGGAAATGGGCACAAACTTGAATATAAGAAGCTCCACCTAAACATGAAGAGGAACTTCTTTATTTTGAGGGTGGCTGAGCCCTGGAATAGGCTGCCCAGAGAGGTGGTGGAGTCTCCTTCTCTGGAGACATTCAAAACCCGCCTGGACAAGTTCTTGTGCAACCTGTTCTAGGTAGACATGCTCTGGCAGGGGGGTTGGACTAGATGATCTCCAGAGGTCCCTTCTAACCCCATGTGATTCTTCCTTCCCAGTCGCTGTGTGCTGGCTCTGGCAGCCACAGGCTCACACGTGCATGGAGGAGGCGGTGGAGAAGAGCTGCTCTGTGCATGGTGTCTCCCACACACTGACCCAAACCTACCTCCCCGGCTGTGCATCCCACCCTTTGCTCTTGGTTGCCTGAGGTTTGCCTTTCTTCTTGCGCCAAGGGGTGCTGCAACGAGTCAGTGTTGGGTCTGCAGCATCCCTCAGGGAGAGGGGGCTTGTGCAGGTGGCTGCTGTTCTGCATGGGAAGGCCACAAACATTGTCCTACAGAGAGCCCTGCTGGAGGTTGGAGGCTAGGCTGCCTTCTCATCCAAAAAACCTCATACATGGAGCTTGGTCTGTCCCAGCGCCAAAACGTGGCCACCCTTGGGTCTGTGTGACGGTGTCTGGGAAGAAGGGGAGGGCAGGGAGTGGGGGCGATGCAACAGCCACTGCAGGGGGATGTGGAAGGGGAGGGTTTTGCTCTCAAATGCTGTGTTGATTTAAGGTGAGTCTCAGGTTTTTTCTCTTGGGGCAGCGTGACCCTCTGCAGGGTTTCCCAAAGGTGGTGACAACCTGCCACTCCTGACAGCAGAAAAACTTACTTGGCTCCCCAAAACAGGGTTGCAGTCTCTCCCTCCTGGTGGGTCTCATGTAATTTAAATGGTCAGTGTTGGTGGGGCAGTTTGGGACCAGTGGGCAAGGGGAGAGGAAAGGACATGCATTTTCTGTCCCAGGAGCAAACACCTCTTCTCTCATCCTGCTGCCTACATGGTCCCTGGCTGTGGGTCGCTGCACCTCTGTGCCATCCCTTTCTGCAGGAAGCTCCCAGGGGTCCAGGAGACACATGCAAAGCATTTGGAGATGAGAGTGGGGTTGCCAGAGTGGGCCTCACTGCAGGGTTTGCATCCCCAAACCCTGGGCGGGCTCATAGGCCAGCGGCTCCCCTTGCCATCCTGCCCTGGCTGGCAGGGACCTGGTGGGCATTTGTGCTCCTCGAGGGGAAAGCAGTGCCAGAACTTAACAGGTGGGGAAGGTGATGTTTATTTACACCATCTTTAAGCAGATTTATTTTACTCAGTCATACTCTCACTCTTGTTTCCTTATTGATCCCACTCGCTCCCCCACTCACACCCCCCATCCTCACAAGCCCCTGGGCACATGTGCGCTTGTGGGTAATATAGGAACAAGGGACATGGGCTGTCAGGTCCTCCTGACCCCTCTGAGCAATCATGCTAGTCTTTGAGTGTGTGTTTTATTCCCAATCATCAGTTGCTGCAGGGTGGTCCTTTGCCTCCAAACCTTGCTGACCCTAGCCTCTGTACCCGCCTGGCCCAGTTGCTGCTCGTGGTGTGGTCCTCCTCCTTGTTTGGAAGATTTGTCATGTTTCCAGCAGGCTAATGGGATGGGCTGATGTACGTCCTGTGTGAGGTGACTGCCATCCTGCTGGTGATGGGATGGGGATCTTCTGTTGTCTGTGCCTTAGCAGGGTGTGGGCACAGTGTTCACACCAGTGTCAGTGTCTGTGCTACCAATCTCTTCACATCCTGCGCCTTGGCTCCTCAGCGGGATCTGGCTCTACTCTCCATGGGTCTGTGGGACACAGCTCCAAGGAGGTGGGTGCTGTCACAGCAGGGCTGATCTCCTGTGCAGGCATCTGGCCTGAAGATGCTGAAGATGGTGTGAAAAGCCCCACCCAGGGATGCTGCTGCCCTGTGCCAGCTTGCCCCCACGGGCCATTGGCAGCTCTCTCTCTCTTTACTTTGGACCTGGAGGCCGTGACTCTTAAGAGAGAAGGGTGGATGGAGAGCCAGGGAGGAATGCCTTGAACCCACATGGGGTATGAAGTGTTATGTCTGTGGTCCCATCCCCTCTGTGCTTATCGCCCCCAGGGATGGATGTAGCCCATGGTGTCCCCATTCTCGCGTGCACCAAGCTACAGGGATGGAGAGGTGACCCTTTGGTGCCAAAACTGCCTCTGCCAGGGTGTGCGCTGAGCTCAGCGCAGGGTTTTGATAAGCCTTTTTCCAGCTGGAGCTCGTTAGTTGTGCTGAGTCAGTGGCAGTGGCTCAGATTTCCTGGCTGCCCCGGTCACTGCAGTCCTGCAAGGTCAGTCACTGCAGTCCCACCAGGTGGGACACCGGTGGTTCACCTCCGTGCCTGGCCCTGGCATACCAGGGCATGAACCTGATCTTCCTGTGATGATGGTTCCTCATTTTTCCTTCCCACAGCCTGGCTGTATCTTCTTCCAAAGGAAGAAGGACACAGAGGCAGTCAGGTCGCAGGGCTGCTTGTTTTCTCCATGGTCTGGCTCCTCAGCCTGGCTTTTCTGCTGGCTTTGTGTGGCCACAGGCAGCTCCATCAGCAGCCCTGTGCCCCGGCTGCCCAACCACCAGCCAAAATGAGTAATGCCCTCCCCTCTGGAGCAGGACGCCGAGGCTGGGTGAGCTCAGGCATGCCGAGAAGCCTGGCTTAGTCATCTGAGTGCTCCCAAGACTTTGTTTTGGTGTTTTGCTACTCCAGCTGTCTGTGAATCCCCTAGCAAATGAGTTTGCTGGCAGGGTGCTTCAAGGGAAAGACAAATTTTGAAAAATTGCATTCACATAAAAGAAATGCCTTATTTTCAATTGGAAATCTTGATTCTCTGGATTAGTGCCCACCCAACCGGAGAGAAGCATATGCTGGTGTATCAACAAAACAAACAGGGCACTGAATATTCAAGGCAAACCTTACACACTGGAAATGCTTCATAGAAATTATCCAGTATATCATTTACAATGGCAAATCTCATCCATTCACTGTCAATTCACTGCCACTGCAAAGAGGAGAAAGAAGGATTGCTTTTCTCTAGTATTCTGCATGTTTTCTCACCCTATTTCACCCTCTTTCCTCCAAGTAAGACCTAGATTAGGTAGACCATATATTGTGATTTCTGCCTCTATATTACTGCTTTGTTTTGCCAACTGATACCCTGCCCACTCCTGTGTTTCTTGACTTGCCCGTTGCTGTCACTTCTCTAGGACAGTGACTGCTCCAAGGGATACCTGTCTGTGGTTGGCGCCTGGAGGCACTGTCTCATACACAGCTAACGGGAAGCTCTCCCAACACTTTCTGGAGATGAAGGCACCCAGCCAGCTCTGTTATTCACAAGAATATTTCCTCCTCCTGCCATTAACAATTGGGAAAAGCACAATGACAGTGGTACAGCTGGGAAGAGGATCTGGTCTGGTGATGCTGTGGGGTTCATTTGGACCTTTGAGATACGATTGCAGTGCTATCACCAGAGTATGGCAAAATGCTGAATTATCATATAAGTTTGGTCTGAAAATTTAGCTTGGGTGTTTTAACCTAACACTGTTTGACCTACAGTGTCCATGTGATCTCTCGCTCTGTGTACTGAGTAAGGCATCTCCTATAGTTGGAGGGAGGCTGAACATGTCCTACAGATCTGAGTTCAAGCTGTTCCTGGAGCACATGAGCAGAAATCTCCTCTCCCCATTTCTGCTGCATGTGCTGTTCCTAGAACATTTACATGATTTACTTTTAGCTGGTTGTTCCCAATGGTTATTTTAATGGTAACACTGCAGCTATATAATTTGCATAAGCTTTTCTAAGAGCAGCACCATAAAAGGTGAGATTAGCTGGAACGAATGGTCTAGAAAAGTACCAGTTTGGGTATTTGAAGGTGGGTTTCCATGGGTATCTGGGGGGGAAGGGACCAGGGAAAAGGCAGGAGGATGAGCTTAAGATCAGCTTCACAGGAGCTGTGACACGCTGCAAGGGCTGTGTTACAGGACTGAGCAAGAGATGATGGCTCCTTCAGGCAGTGGAGTTGGAGACACCTAAGAGAGAGAGGGCAGAGCTGACTCTTCTGCTCCTGAAATTTCTGTGTGCAGTGCTGGGTGGAGAGACAGGAACCAGATTAGCTGGGTGGGTGAAGGCTTGTGTTTGGGATGTTTGTGGACAGGAGACCTTGGAGCACCATCTCCGGGAGGAACCCATTGCTTTTTGCGACCAGGAGCCATATAACTGCTACTGGGGGAAGGGAGCAGCAACAAGGACTTGATAGGGAAAGACAACCCATACTGATCTCCGTGACAATCACCCTCACCCTGCCATCCTGCAGCAGGATGTTCCTCCTACAAGCAGTGCCTAGAACACCGTGCCTAGAAACAAGCTGCAGGATCTTATCACTGGGAAGTGGAGTGGTGGAGGCAGAGAATGGACTCGGATGTTGCTAAGAGTCTCCTTATTTATTTGCTGAAGGTCCAACAGCTCCCTCGGTCAGAGACACGCTCTCCTTGTTAACAAAAAAGGCAGTGAATTATTTAGCAGTTGAAAATGCCAGATGGCGATGGCTTTATTGCTTACAGGAGGAGGGGAGGGAGGGAGATATGCACATGGGGAGAACAGATTGAGAGCATCTCCGTAGGAAAGGGCTGACCCCAGCCAGAGGCCCCGGTGGTTTCACAGCCGCCTGATGGTGAGCAGGAGGCAGGCAGGCTGGGGCAAATGGCCGCTGCTTGTCACAGTGACCCACTCGTTTCCCATGGGTCTCCCCTTGTTGGAGTTCCCTCTTCAGGGGCTGTTATTCCAACAGGGCCATGCTAGGCCTCAAAGTACAGGGCTCCCAACCCCAGCTGGGAGGCAGGCCATGACTGAGGGATCTCTCTGTTTAATTTGGAAACTGCAGGCACCAAGACTAGTTCTTGAGCTCTTTGACCCTCTAAAGAGCTTGGGTTGAGAATCCCTTGGGAATCCCTGGTGTCCACCCTGATTGCATTTGTCAGGCTGTCAGAGCCTTTTTTTTTTCCTTTTTTTTTTTTTTGGTCAGCTCTGTGTTTGAAAGCCTCCCCCTTCTCAGTCTTTCCTTTCCCCAGATGAGGATGCCAAAGAGAATCAGTGTCTCAGGTAAATAATCTGTCAGCTCCTGCCCCAGCATCCCCGTATGTGAGAAACTGGATATGAGAACTTGACAGAAAAACAGGTCTCAATGATCAGACCAGGACCTAACATATTGCTCCCTGCTCTGCTCAGCTGCGGAGTGGGGGTATCTGGGCTCCTCAAGAGCTTTAGGACAGGTCTTATCTTCTCAAGCAGAAAGCTGCACGGTTTAAGCGAGAGAGGCTGAGGCTACAGCAGCACACAAAAACCCCACGTGCTGCTGTAGTCTCCCATCTGTCACACTGACACAGCAGAATTAAATGTTTCCCAACAAAAGCAAATCCATGTGGACTCAGGAAGATCCCCTTTCTAAGCCAAGGCATTTTGTGCATGCTCTCTCTGTGGTCCCCAAGGACCTCTCAATCAGGTTTCCTTTGGTGTTGAAGCAGACTTGATCCTATTTGGTCTTGATGGGAAAAAAAACACCATAAACACTTTGCATCTCCAGGTCTCTGGAGATACTGGCTGTCTTTGCATCCCTCTCCATTCCTTAATCAGACCATGGTTTCTGCGCTTCTTCCTCTGTCCTGTCCATGTGAGATGTGAGCATCCTGCAGCAGGGATCAGCTGTGGCTGGGTGACTGCAGGGGCTGCAGCAGGGTCCCAGTTGTGGCTAGGATATAGATAAAAAGGGAGGAGATGAATGAATGTCTGATGGCTTGAATACAAAGCTCACAGGAGCACATGTTAATGGGCATGTTGAAGTTTCATGTGGCCTTTGCACAGGCCACAGTATACTGTGCTCAGCGTGTCTGTGGAGCAAGGCACTCATATAACTCCTTATAAACTTCAGGCAGGACGGAAGATGTTCTTGTCAGGAACACAAGTCCCTGAGAAAAGGGACGTAGAATTACAGAGGCTGGAAGGGACCCCTTGGAGGTCAGCTTGTAAGAGCCCCTGCTCAGGACCAGGACAACTTCAAAATTATGTTTGGTTGCTCAAGGCCTCCAAAGACAGTGTTTCCTTGTCCAACTGTTCCCTTCCACCCCAGTAACCTCAGTCTTCCCCTAAGCAGGGTTTTCAGCCCTCTGGGTTTATCTACCTAAAAAGTACTAGACATCCTGCCTCGGGGCCTTTTCAAAAGAGACATTAGGCGTCCAACCTGGTTGCTGTTTTGAAAGTTGGCTGAAGGTGCCGGAGGGGGCTCCAACACACAGAGACATGGCAGGAGGAGAGACTCTGGCTGTTGTTGCCGCCTCGTGTCTGTCAGCATTTGCTGTGCTGGTTCCTTCTCCTGCTGTAGTTCTAGTGAGTGCAATGACCGTGCAAGCACTGTCCTGGCGTGCAGGTCTGTGGATCCCCGTGAGTGACAGCCGTGCTCATTCGTGCTGGCAGCTGTAGGGTGCTTGTTCCCAGGGATCCCAGGCACTGCACCTTTGGAGAGGATCCCCTCCTACTTAAAGCGTGGTGATAAGAAAGGTTTTGGAAACATGCCATGGTCTTGGCCATTAATAACCTTTAAGTGTTTCCTGCCAGTGAGGGCTGTAGCCTGTGGTATCAGCTGCTGGGGAAATAGGGGGAACCTTGGGATTTAGGGCTTTGAGAAGCTGATTCTTCTGAAGACTTCAAGATATCTTGGAAGGAACAATCCTGCTTTGGTGGAAAGACAGAAGGGAGGTCCCAAGACTCCTGAGTCACAGAGACCGTGATGCTGAAGGAGAAGGGAGGGCTGTGGGGTGTTCCACGTGCAGTAGATATCCGGCTGGAGGGAGCAAAGCAAGCACAGCTCCAGCAGCCCAGTTGGTAACATCACCATTGCTCTTATTCTCAGAAACTCAAGCAAATGCTTCGGTTCCTCGTTCCTGCCTGCTGACCGTACCAGCGTGGCCATGACTCAACCCAGCTTCCAGGACTGAGGGGCAGAGGTGGTGAGAGACCTGTCTCAGGTATGACAGAGACAACCAAATAGCCTGGGGTTTAATGGGGTGGGGAAAGGGTATGAGGTATCTGTGAGATTTCTTCAGCAACACCTCCCACCCTGGGAGGGACTGGGGAAGCTCCAGGGTCACCAGCCAGTCCTCTTCCCTCCCTGCTCTCAGTGAGCTCCTCGGACTTTGCTAGAAGAGCCACAGCAAAGGCTCTTCGTGGAGCAAAGGCTTCTCCATCTGCACCCCTACCTCTGTGTTGCAGGGTGAGGCCCCACGATAGAACCGATGGAGAGTGTGTACTCGGTGGAGCCAGTACCTGATGGTGCTGGCCCCACCTCGTTGGATGTGCTCAGCTTCCTGGATGCCCTGGTGAACAGCACGGAGGAGCAATGCTTCACCGCCCGCTCCCGCAGCACTGTCCTGGAAGGGCTGCCGTTCGGTGGTGTGCCCACCGTGCTCGCCATCAACTTCATCCTCTGGCTGGTGAGTAGGCCAGGAGGGTGCCATGTCCACGGGCACAGCAGCCCTCAGCTGGGGTGTCAGAGGCTGGCTGTGAGCACAAGTGTCTGTTCTACGGCTGTGCTGACAGCCACACGTGTGTGCACCATGTGTGCCGGTGTGTCTGGCTGTTTAGGGGAACGAGTATGAGTGCAGAGGACTAAGACCTTTGCCCGCATTGTGGCACTTGGGCAGCAATGAGATCATGGAGCAAGAGTAGGTTGGCTTGAGGCAAGAGTTTTGCATGAGGTTGGCCTCGTGAACAGGAAAACAGAAAGGAGTGCTGTGGGAACACCCCATGCAATGAGACCTTGCAGCAAAACCATTCCCCTCTCCTCTTGCCTCTTCTTGCAGCTTCTCCTCCTGGTCTTCTCCTGCCTTCGGAAAGCTGCTTGGGACTACGGGCGCCTGGCGCTGCTGATGGACAATGATAGGTGAGCAGGACACAAGGCCACCATGGGTGGTGGCTCCAGCCTCTCCAAGAGGGGTGGCAGGAGGGACAGTGCTGCAGGGTGGCCCATGGAGAAGCTCAGCAGGTGTTCCTGTCCCCGCTTCCCACTAGGAATGACCTGGCTGCCCTTGCCCATGGAGGCACAGTCACCGTTTGCTGCAGGGGGAGGGAAAGCCCAAGCCAGCTTTGATTCCCTCTTGCAGGCACCATCTGGTGACGATGCTGTCAGTGCCAGGGAGGGCACCGTCCTGAGGAGGACAGATGCCCAAGAGCCGCTTTCGGTTGGGAACTGAGACACCACCTGTCCCCCTGCTGCTCTCTCAGGATGAGCAGGGCTGGCCAGTGCAGGAGGCAGAGGGGGACACGCAGCAGTAACACTCTTCCTCATGTCAGCAGAGCAGCCCCTGGGAGGAAATGTAAAAGCCCCTCTCCTGCTTTCTCCCCTCTCCAGCTCCTCTCGGGCTCAGGCTCTGGAGCTGAGTCTGGCAAGGGGCAGGCAATGTTTCCCTTCACTGGGAAGAGATCAAAAGGGCAATCAAGACTTAAAATTCAAGCGCTGATTACATTCCTTTTACTGTAATGCTGTTTGAGGGCCGAAACCAGTGGAATATAAAAATCCGGTTCAGCAGGCTCTTGTCGAGGAGCTAAGGCCAATTCTCCACTAGCACTAGTGAGTGTAGCCCCTGCCCCAAGCCCAGCAGTGTCACTGGTCCAGCCTCAGTGCAGGATGTGTAGGGGGGAGGCATTTCCCAGGTTGCTGTCCTGGGAGAAGCTTCTCCTCTGGTGCTCATCCTCTCCTGTCTGCTGCTTCTCTCCTGCCTCCCCCCTCCACTCCTCCCTTCACTGCAAAGTTTGACGTCACTTTTCTACGGAGAGCAGAGTGAGAAGGAGAAGTCCCCATCGGAGAGCAGTCCCCTGGATGTCGACAACAAGGATGTGGTGAGTGCCAGTGGCCCTGACAGCAGGAGTCCAGGCTGGGCTTGTCCTGGCCTGGACTGCCCTGCTCTTCATGGGAAACCCAGGTCAGAAGTTAAATGGGAGAAATTAAATGCTCCAGTGTGGGGTTTCCTGCTTAAGGCCTTTTAGCAGCAGGGTGTTCCTGGGAAAACTGGGGGATTTCTTTGTCCTGGGTTGATTTGAGGCATCTACCTTGAATGGAGGAGATGCTCCTGCCAGGGTGAGCATCTCCCAGCTGCTTGGCTGCGGGGACCTAGTTGGATGGCCAGAGCCTTGCTCTGCACGCCTGCAGGGACATTTCTGGTCCTAGCAGGCAGAGTCCCCTGGATCACACCTCCACCTCTGTGGCATGGTGTGCTGTGGGGGCTTTGAAGCCATCTTTTGTTTCTCTCTACCACACCAGGCACAGACCAGATTTTGCTAGAAATGAGCGTGGACGGACAGGGTTTTGTCTGTTTCTCTTTTCTGGCAACAAAAGCTGAAAGATCAGTCACTGGTGTGGCTACGAAAAAAAGGACAGAACTTCTTAAGAAAAAAAAGCTAGGCAGGAAAAGTGCAGAAGCAAAATCTTTGCAGGTGGCAAGAGTCCTGTTTAAAGGCTCGGTACTGGATGCTCTGGGCAAATGTGTATTGCTCATCAAAAAATAAGTGAGAAAGGCCACAGGGAATGCCAGCAGGGCTAAGAAGCAGATTAAGGGAGATTATTAGATATAAGAAGACATCCTTTTAAAAGTCAAGCTGTTCCCAAATGAGGAAAATCTAAACTCTGCCAGGTGTAAAATACACTAAGGTTTGGGAGGGAAGGGAAGGGGAGTTTGAGGAGAAATCGGTAGAGAGTGTAAAAGCAAGTATTGGATTTTTCTTTGCACATCAGGAACAAGAAACCTGCCAGAGGGTTTGTAGGGCTCATAGGTGGTGAAGATAGAAAATGCTTGTTGGAGAAAGTGAGGATGTGGCAGGAGAGCTAAATAAAGTTTTGTTGCCTGTATCCAGTGAGAAGCTCAAGCAAATTCCTGCCCAGGGAGCTTCTCTGTGGGGAAGCAGCAGAACATCCCTCCAACAGCAGGGTTGGAGGATGAGGTTGCAATAAAAGCAGCCTGACAAATTCACAGGTTACTACCACAAATTCCCAGAAGCAGAGGTGGGACTTCTCACTCACGTGCGACCTCTCCCCTGCACGTGGGCATCCTAGAGAGCTGGGAATCAGCTGATAAATGCTGTTTTTTCAGGAGGGTGTCTGGAAAACC
Organism: Calidris pugnax; assembly: GCF_001431845.1. Taxonomy (NCBI): domain Eukaryota; kingdom Metazoa; phylum Chordata; class Aves; order Charadriiformes; family Scolopacidae; genus Calidris; species Calidris pugnax. The sequence continues at coordinate 4,244,837 of NW_015090839.1, read as the reverse complement.
CAAGAAATTACAACCCAGAGAGCTTGTGGACTGCATGGACAGCCTCCCAGAGTAGGGTGTAGGAGGGGAGTCAACTCGGCTGTGCTAAGGGGGTGTCTGGCCCCCATGGAGCTGTCAGGCATGCAGGGGTGCCTGCACCTCCAAAACATAGGAGATAAAAGCTCTAATGTTGCATATTCAGTGACAGGGAAAAAGCTATTACACAAGATCTCGGTGTTGTTGTGTATCACTCTATGGCAGCGTCAGCTCAGCGCTCGGTAGTGGTCAAAAAAGCACATTGCATGTTAGGGGCTGTCAGAAGGCACAGAGGAGGGAGCTGCTGGAAGCCAGGGGCTGTGTTACAGAGATGTCCCATATTTCCTGCTCCTCCTGGGACAGCTGCCTTTGGCCACCACTGCAGACAAGCCTCTGGGCTGAGCATCACCAGTCCCTTGGCACTGCCTCCATTGGCTCAGGCCCCTGGCCCCAGGCACTGCAGCGTCTCCGTGCAGATCCCCAGTGCATGCCATGTCCCAGCTCCTCGCCAAGGAGGTGGGGGTGGTCACCCCTGGCTCATTCCAACTTTCTTACCTTCCAGGGATTCTGCTCCTGGCTCATTTCTATCTACCAGATGAAGTAAGTGTGTGTCCTCAGCATTGCAGCCATGCCTCACCGCTGCCTGTCCCTGGGGAACCCATGCCCTTAGGTGGTCACACATCACCCAGAGCTGCTCAGACTAGTGGCTGAGGAGAGCCCTCTTAAAATGTCCCCCTGGGAGAAAGAGCAGAGGGCTCACTTCTGTGTTTCCTCCTGTCCCCGGCTCCTGTCCCAAAGGAATAGGCTTCAACCTTTTCTGGTAGGAGCTGGTCCTGTAATGGGGTGGCAGCCTGAGGGCTGGTTCTGTGCCCAAATCCCACCTGCCACAGGCAAGATGTCATGAGTTGGTGTGGGTCGTGTGAGGCCAAAGCAGCCAGTGTCCCTGGGGTGGGAGGTGGTGGGCAGGCACCATCAGCACTCACCCCTACCTGCATCTCCCCTAGGGACGAGGAGATTCAGAGCAAGTGTGGCATCGATGCCACCACCTACCTCTCCTTCCAGCGGCACCTTCTGGTCCTGCTGATGCTGGTTTGTGTGCTTTCTGTGGCCGTCATCCTGCCTGTCAACTTCTCGGGGGACCTCCTGGGTAAGTGCTTTCCCAGTTGGGGGATGGCTCAGGAGCATGGTACAAGCTTCCCCATGCTTGAGCTGAGCACCCTGCTCTGGGGACAGAGGGCAGAAAAAAACCCCCTCCATCAGGATCCCCCATGTGAGCAGGAACCCACCATCAGCTGTGGGACAGAGAAATGTAAGAGGGAGGGAGCTTCAGGGCAGTGGGGGCTTGAGGGGGACCTGGGAGGTGGAAAAGGAGGGAGCAAAGACCAGTGCAACTAATCCTGCAAGCATGGACACACACACTGCACTGGGTTCCCATAACATCCTTCTTCTCTTCCTCTGCAGGACACAATCCCACCCACTTTGGCCGGACAACCATCGCCAACATCCCAACACAGTACGTGGCTCCTGTGTTTGGGTGGGCTATGGGTGCTGCTGCTGCAGCGGGCACTGGTGGGAGTGCCCAGGATGGTCTATGTGCCATGCACCCACCACAGCACTTGCTGATCCCTTCTTCTCCTCCTCCAGGGACCGTCTCCTGTGGCTGCACAGCATCTTCGCCCTCATCTATTTCATAGTCACCATCCTCTGCATGGCTCACCACTCCATCCACCTTGAATACAGAGAGAACGAGAAGGTGAGCAACCACCCTTCCTCCAGCCCTGCCTTGTTTAGCACCAATGGACAATTTTGTGCTTTGCAGAAGGGATGGTCCGGGTAGACATGGAGAGCTTTAGAAACAGCCTGGGGCTAGGCAGGCAGGGAAAAATAAGGCTGGTTTTCTCCAGCTTCTGGAGAAAGCTTGGCAGCCCGGAGGCAAATCTCTCCATCCTGCTGCCTTGTCTCTTGAGACTGAAGCTCTGCTATATCTGTCTGGGAGGTTGCAGTGTTTTGCTGTGCCCCAGGCTTTGGGAGCAGGCTTTGAGGAGGTCTGTGCTGGGTGGCAGTCGGTGCCCTCACTCATCTCTGCCTTCCTGGTGGCTGTGCTAACAGGGTGGCAGTGCAGCAGCTCATGGACACCCACCCTCTCTGCCCCTTCTCCTCCCGCAGGTTGCCCGGACACTGATGGTTACCCATATCCCCAAGGAGATCACAGACCCTTCCCTTATCATCAAGCATTTCCAGTGAGTAGCAGCATGCTGCAGCCTCACCAGGGCGGCTGGCAGGCAGGTGGCAGGGACTGTCCCCGTCCCCCAGCTCCTGGTGCCACCATGTCCCTGTGCCCGCAGTGAGGCTTACCCCAGCTGCACCGTCACCAACGTCCAGTTCTGCTTCGACGTGCGCAAGCTGATGAAGCTGGATGCAGAGAGGTGAGTGCCTGCAGGTCCCCGTTGCCTCTGGGGGTGGGTGTACCACTCCTGCCCAGCATGTCAAGGGACCCAGCCTGTTTGTCTGCTGCTCCCTGAATGACTTTCGTCCCTATTGGCTTTCTGGCAGGCGCAAGGCAATGAAGGGGCGGCTTTACTTCACCACCAAGGCACAGAAGGAGGGGAAGATCATGATCAAAACCCACCCCTGCGCCCGCATCTTCTGCTGCCGCTTCTGTGGCTTTGAGCAGGTAGGTGGGCACAGGCCGGGCTGCAGGCAGCATGTCCCCATGTCCCCTCTGTGGGCAGGGCAGAGGATGGCAGCTCGCCCATGCCACAGCCTGGTGAGCACGGCAGAGCCCCGGCTGCTCCTGCAGGTGGACGCCGAGCAGTACTATGGGGAGCTGGAGGAGAAGCTCACGGACGAGTTCAACGCCGAGCGCAACCGCATCACGCTCAAGCGGCTCGACATGGCCTTCGTCACCTTCCAGGACGAGCGGATGACAGCTGTGTAAGTGTCCCTCAGACGTGCTGGCACAGGCACGTCCCCCAGCCTGGTGGCCACTGCCTCTGGGGCACCTTGCCGGCTCCTCTGGCCAAAGCCAGGCAACAGGTCTGTCTCTGCCTGTGCCTCTGCCATCTGCAGAGATGGCTGCTTTTTGGGGGCTGCGGGAAGGGTCTCATGAGAAGAAGGAGGGGTTCTGACCCCTGGCTCCCTCCTCCTCCTGCAGGATTTTGAAGGACTACAGCCACATTCGCTGCCGCAAGCACCCCCAGCAGTCCTCTGTCACCACCGTGGTCAAGTCACATCACTGGGGCGTTCACTATGCTCCTGCACCCAGCGATATCATCTGGTGAACCCCCATGGCATGAGAGGGAGGGAGGGCAAGCAGTTGGGAGGAACCCATACCCATAGCTACAGGGTGCCCATACCCATAGTTACAGGGAACCCGTACAGCTGTGGGGAACTTGTGCCCTTACCAGTAGGGTGCCTTCTCAGGGTGGCAGGGGCTGACAGTCCCTCCTATGGCCGTAGCAGAAATCACCAGGGGTGACTGGAGTGATCACCCCATGGGTGGCAGGGCTTGGCCAGGTGAGGTTTGTGGTCATGGCCAGGCTCTGATATCTGCACCCTGACACCAAAGCCTCCTGGTGGCATAGAATTCCCACTGCAGTCATACTGTGCCCCTGAGGGCTCTGCAGGTGTCAGTGCAGCAGCCCGGGACGGCAGGGGGTTGGTTGAACTTGGAGCAAGGTCTGCCAGAATGGTTGGTGTGGGCAGTGGGAGGCAGAGTTTTGGGGAGCCGGGCTAGGAGACCCAGTTCATGTGGCTTTTCCTCTGCACCGTGTCCAACTTGTGCTTTCCTCTCACAGGGAGAATTTATCGGTCCGTGGCACATCTTGGTGGGTGAGATTCATCCTCCTTAATATCTGCCTCTTCATCCTCCTCTTCTTCCTCACTACACCAGCCATCATCGTCAACACTATGGACATGTTCAACGTCACGCAGCCTGTGGAGAGTCTCAAGGTAGTCCCTGGGGCCCCATGCCAGCTTTCCCAAAGGGTCTGCATTTCCAGGCTTGTCCATGACAGGGGGGAGGGCATCGGCTCTATACTGGCCCAAGAAGATGAGCCATCACTGGTGTCATGGTTTAACCCCAGCTGGCCACTAGGACTGCATAGCCACTTGCTCGCTTCTCTCTGGTCCCCCAGTGGGATGGGGAGAAGAATCAGAAAAATAAGGAAAATTTGTGGCTTGAGATAAAGACAGTTTAATAAGTAAAGAAGGCTGCACATGCAAGCAAAGCCAAACATTCATTCACTACTTCCCATGGGCAGGCAGGTGTTCAGTCATTTTCAGGAAAGCAGGGCTCCATCACGTGTAATGGTTACTTGGGAGAAGAACAAAACACCATAACTCTTAATGTTCCCCCCCTTTCTTCTTCCCCCAGCTTTATACACTGAGCGTGATGTCATATGGTATGGAATATCCCTTTGGTCGGTTGGGGTCAGCTGTCCCAACTGTGTTCCCTCCCAGCTCTTGTGCACCCCCGGCCTACTCAATGGTAGGGTGGGCTGAGAAGCAGAAAAGGCCTTGACTCTATGTAAGCATCGCTCAACAGGAAAGAAAACATCCCTGTAGTATCAACATTGTTTTCAGCACAAATCCAAAATACAGCCTCATACTAGCTACTATAAAGAAAATTAACTCTATCCCAGCCAAAACCAGCACAACTGGGATGAGCACTTATGAGAAGCAAGGAGTGGTCATGCCCCTGCTTGCCACCCATCCCCTTCTTGATGTGTTTCTGGTGGCAGAGCCCTGGGGCACCTGTGCCAACCTGAGCTTTGGTGCTGGTGTCCATGGCAGAGGGCAGATTGGTGTCCATGCAAGAGGAGAGAGGTGGGAAGAGCTCCAGGAGATGTTAGGGGCTGCCAATAGCACATCTCCTTCCTGCTCCAACCTGTGAGCTGTTGGGGGGCACTGGGGCTCAGAATGTGACTGTGGTGCCTTTGATTAGCCTCAAGTTCTTACCTCCTGAAACAAATGTCCCTGCTCAGGGAGGGGATGCCCCAGCCTGCCTGTTGCACACACCATCCTGCATCAGGGGGCCCAGGGCAATACCTCCAGCATGGCTGAGCTCTGGCAGGCTCCTGAGGGGGTGTTTGGTATCTCTCTTCCTGCAGAACCCCATCATCACCCAGTTCTTCCCTACGCTGCTGCTCTGGGCCTTCTCCGTCTTCCTGCCCTTCCTCGTCTATTACTCAGCATTCTTCGAGTCGCACTGGACAAGGTAATGGGACTGGTCCCTGCACTCCCCCAGGGCTGTGGTAGGTGGGAGGAACCTCAGTGGAACTTTTGGGACCCAACCTACAGGGAGGCAGGCAGTGGAGCAACAGAGCCCCATGGGTGTTGCCCTCCATGGAAAGAGCTCCAAGTCCTGAAGGAGCCATTTCCTTGCCATAGCCCTGAACGCTTCCAGGCTGCTGACAAAGGCAGGTGGAGCTGGTTTTTAGATGGGTCTGAAGAAATTGTGATGGTGGACTGGCAGCAGCAGGGCCATGACCCTGACTCGCATGGCACATCCCAGCTATACCCCCAGCCCTCCAAGGCAGAGGTGTGGGTTCAGGATGCTCAAAGTCTCCTAGCAGAGGAAGCTCTTACAATTTGCTCTTTCTGTCTTGACCTTCCATGGGCCCCAACCCTGTGCCTGGTCTGCTGAGTCCCTGCAGGAGCTTTGTCACCACCTCCTTTCCTTTTCCTGGGGAAAACAGGGACTTCTAAATGCGTTGTAGACAGCCAGCTGCTTCTTGTTTGATGTCTACACCAGCAGAGATGGTAGGAGAGGGCAGGGATGAAGGAGGTGAGAGGCTGGGAGGACAAGAGCTTTTGTTACAGCAGATGTACTCATGGTGACTGCCCCCCGGGCCTTGGAGATTCTTTGCAAGACCCCAGCAGACGCACAGATTGAATGCAGGTGGCTTCCTGGGGCTGGAGATAGCTCCTGCTATAGAGTGAGAACCAGCCCAGCCTCTCCCCGTACTGTCTGCTCTGCCTCAGAAAGTTGCAACGTTCTTCTCTTGCCTCCCCTCTCCACAGGTCAAGTGAAAATCAGCTTACCATGCACAAGTGCTTCTTCTTCCTGGTGTTCATGGTCATCATCCTGCCCTCGCTGGGGCTGAGCAGGTATGGACCACCTTGCTGTGCTGCTCTCCCTCCTTCTCAGCAGCTGGGATTGCACCCAGGTCCCTTGCCTCCCACAAGCCAGCCCCAAAGGGCTACCGGCCCACCACTGCTGAAACACGGCTGTCTCTGGGGAGGAGAACACTTGCTGTTTTTCCATGCCAAGCTGCTCTTAGAAAGCTGCCCTGCGGAGAATGAGGGAAGTGGAGCAACTTGACAGGCTGCCACAGTGCTGGTTGTGTCCTGCTTGGGGGAGGTCAGCCCTCAGCAGACCCTGAAAGGACCAGGTCAGGTATCTGTGTAGCCCCAGCTACAGCAATCCTGACCGCCCGGGAGGCAAGCACCCACGCTACAGTGGTCCTGTGTGGCAGAAGGGGTTGCTTTGGTGGTGTAGGGTTGAGGGTCTCACCCAGTCGGGGCAGGGGGAAGTATGTGCCCTCTGAGTGCACCACTGGTTGCTCTTCAGCTCCCTCTCTTTCTGAGGTGCTCCTCTTCTTCCCCCTGCAGCCTGGACCTTTTTTTCCGCTGGCTCTTTGACACGCACTTTCTGGACGAGGCCAATATCAAGTTCCAGTGAGTAGCAGGGAGCTTCTGGGCAAGCAGGAGCACCCGACACCAGCCCTCAGTGGCTCTCCTGGCCACCTGCCTGAGTATCCACACCCTCTGTGTCCCTGGGGCAGGTGCGTTTTCCTCCCGGACAACGGCGCTTTCTTTGTCAACTACGTGGTCACCTCCAGCCTGATTGGGACAGCCATGGAGCTGCTGCGCATCCCAGGACTCCTTGTCTACACCGCCCGCCTCTGCTTTGCCAAGTCTGAGCCCGAGCGGCTCCATGTCAAGCGGGTACGTGGCTCTGGTCACCTCTGAGCCCACATGTCCCCTGGCAGGGCAGGGACATGCTCACTGGAAACTCAGGCTGTCTGTGGGGAGGCCACCATACAAGGGGTGCCGCTGGCCCATGGGAATAACAGGGGGAGGCAACTGTGTGGGCACGGGTGCTAAGGCAACGCAGCCTTTGCAGAGGCAGTAATGGCACTTTTGGTTGTCCCCCAGAGCCAAGCCTACCAGTTCCAGTTTGGCCTGGAGTACGCATGGACCTCTTGCATCTTCTCCGTCGTCATGACCTACAGCATTACCTGCCCCATCATTGTCCCTTTTGGTGAGTACCGTACCATCCCCCAGTCCCACCACCCTGGGCCGTGCTGAGAGTGGCCAGTCCCAGCTGCCAGCAGCAGTGTGGTGGTAAGAGCTTCCCATGTGGTACAGGAGGGTATTGTCCCCTGGGCCACTGTCCCTGTGCCCTGGCTATCCCTGTTGTCCTCCTCCCAACTGGCCGCTCTCCTCCCACCAGGTTTGCTCTACATGCTGCTCAAGCACATGGTTGACCGGTACAACATCTACTACGTGTACATCCCCACCAAGCTGAACCAGCGCCTCCATGTCGCTGCCATCAGCCAGGTCGTTGTGGCCCCCATCCTCTGCATGTTCTGGCTGCTCTTCTTCTCCGTCCTGCGCCTTGGTAGGGAGAGCTTGGGGTTGCCCTCCACCACTACTAAAGGTCACATCTGACACTTGGGGGGACAAGCCACCGGTGTCATCCCTGAGTTAGGCATGGCATGGAGGGCGGGAGGGGGGATGGAATAGGGGAAAGCGTGATGGAGGTCTGTCAGGGGAGGGGGGTGTCAGTGAGTGGTTTGGGAAGGGGATTGAGAGCTTGTAAGACCCAAAGCAGGCACCAGCCTGGGTCTTGACTGGATGTACAGCAGGTCCTTGGAGGCTCATGTGCTGCCCCAGTGTCTCTCTGCTCTAGGTCCCACCCGGCCTGTCACCCTCTTCACCTTTGTGGTCCTCCTTTCCTGCATCGTCTTCTCCTTCTTTGGCCTCTGCCTGAAGAAGCTGCAACCACGGAGACCCTCCAGCTACCAGGTGAGCATGGGCAGCCACCCGTCCTGTTCCCTCACCTTGCTGCATCCCCTCCCTGCCTCTCTGGGGTGTGTTTGCTGTGGGGAGTCTGAGGCGGTGCCTGGCTGCCCCCCACCTTCCACTGTGGATCCCCACTCCATCGTTTCCTCCTGGCCTCCCTCTCCTCAGATGTCTGACCAGTCTGATGGCGCCTTCAATGATGTGGAGCGGAGCAGCGTCTCCTCCACCCCCAACTCCAATGTGAGTACCCGTCCCAAGCCCTGCTGTGTCCCCCCTTGCCTTGCTTCCCTGGACCCTGACCACCTTCTGCCCCCCGGGGCAGCTCTTCGTGGCCACTGTCCTGCAGGAGCCCGAGCTGAGCCTGACACCGGCGGCCTCCCCAGCGCACCAGTCCTATGGCACTATGGGCAACCACCTGGAGCCAGCAGAGGATGGGGAGGACGGGGGGCTGCAGAGCTTTGAGACGGAGCTGGAGACGGTAGAGGGCGAGTACAGGAGTGGCCCCGTGATGGAGAGCCAGGCCCGCTACCAGTGAGCATCCCTGCCGCCGGGGCAAGGACTGGCTGTGCTGAGAGCGGTGGACATGCCGGGGGGCAGGAAGGAGCCTTCCTAGCACCAGTGGGGACCACCTCGCTGGTGGGGTAGGGGGACGACAGAACTGGTGTGAGGGTGAGACCCCGCTGCATGGGAGGTGGAGGGAGGCTCTGCTGGTCCCTCCTGCTGCCTGGACCGGCTCAGTGTCCCCATGCTCCCTCATCCCCACCTGCCTCTTCCAGCTTATCGTAGGGAAGAGGGGGTGCAGTGGTGTGGGGAGAGGGTGTCTCTGAGAGGCCTTGCTTTGGAGGGCAGGAGGAAGGCTCTGGCCCCTCCATGAGGGGAAGCAGCTCAGACAGCTCAGATGAATGTGTCCGCCACCATGCTGCCCCATGGGTCCTCAGTGGCAGGTGCCGGCCGCCCCTAACCCTTGCTTCCTACCCTGCCCACCCACTGCTCATGGTGGCTGTCCCTCCGTGCCAGCCATGCAGGCTCCTGCCCACCTCCACTGCCACCCCCAAGGCTTTGCCATTAAAGCAGGGACTGCTGAGACGTGTGTGCTTTGGTGGAGGAGGTGAGTGCCTGGGGCTGCTCCCACATCTGCCTGAGCACCATCGGCTTTGCCCTGAGGCAGACATCGAAACGCAAGCCCAGATCTTCCCAACCCTCCCACCCCATCCCACCACCACACCATGCCTGTGCCCTTGGCTCCTCGGGGCTGAGTTGGGAGGTCAAGGGATGAGTGAGTCACAATGGCTGTGAGGGGAGCTCCTTGTCATCCCACTCCCCTCAGCAGCCTCCCCTTCGTGCTTACCTTCTCCCTGGGGCTGGCCGTAGGACCCCTGCATGGCTCTGTCCTAGTTGCCACAGAAATGGGGCAGGGGGAGCTGGCAGAGCCCCAGCCTCTGGGTCCTGGTCCACCGCATCCTGCCCTTGCCTGCAAGCCACAGCCACGGGATGCTCCTCCAGCAGCCGCACCACCTCTTGAGTGTGAGTCCTGCTGTGGTCAGTGTGAATGCACCAGCTTCTGTCCGGCCGGTATCCCTGGGGTTTTCCAGCTCATCTGCAACAGCTGTGGAGGCCTCTGGAGACAAGGACCATCTCCCACCAGGTCTGCCTGGCCACGCTGGCTCCTTGCTCAGCCCCACTTTGGCCTCGGGGCTGATTTTCCTGCTCCTGACCTTCCTGCTGGCTTCAGAGTGATTCCAGCCACCATCCCAGGGCCATGTAGGGGGGGAAGGGATGATGATGATGATGATGCAGCTCTGCTGGCGCTGCTGCTGTGGGGAATGCAGCTGTGTGCAGGCAGGTGCTCGTCCATGGCACCATGGGGCGTTACTGGTACCACTGTGGGGAGGTGGAGGGGGCACGGTGTGCCAGCCCAGCAGCGAGCTGCGGGTCGCTGTTGGACTCCAGTGGGCCTCCTGTGGGGCTGGTGGGTCTCAGCTCGGCTGACAGCCCCATGGCCTCCATCCCACCCGTGTTCCTGCATGCTGGGGTGATAGCTGTGGCTCACTAGCCACTGAGCGGTTGCCTTGGAGGAGCCTCAAGCTCAGCTCCCAACCCCAGAAGGGGCTCTGTGGGGCTTGTGGCTCCTCACCCAGGCTCCTCCAGGGCTGCGGCAGCTCAGCTGTGGCCCTCACTTCCCAGCTGCGGGGGCAGCCCTGGTGGGAGCAGGAGGATGCCGGTGGCCTCTCTCCGGGTGGAAGCAAGTGCCTGCAAGCGGCACCATGTCCTCGGGAGCTCGGGCTGCTGGTCCGATTGCCCTTGGCTGCCCCGCTGTAGGAATGTGCCAGAGGTCTGTACCTTCTCGTGATTTATTGCTATGACCGTGCCTTGAATAAAATGACTTCACCCAGCCGCTGCCTGGCGTCGTCACCCACCGTGCGTCCTGCCTGGCACCAGGAGAGGAGGGACCCTCACTGCTGGAGCCTGTGAAAGCACCCCCAACCCTGTTCCCCACCTGTGAGCTGCTTTTGACCCTTCCTGGGGATGTCCTGCAGAGGCTTCAGTGGTAAGGAGACCACTTGGACACCTCCCCTTCTCCAGGGACCTTGCCGCCTACAAAAGCAAACCTCAGTGAGTGGGGCGAAGCAGCAAAAGCACAGAAGCATGGAAGCACCCCACCGTGTCCCCTCAGAAAGATGGGCACAGCCCTTGGCACCATCCCCGACATGGGGGATGGAGTGCAGCCCTGGAACAGAAATGTGCTTCCCCTACCTGTCCTCTGCCAGCACTCACCCCACAGGCAGGGCTGGCTCAGGACACTATCAAAGGGGCACACACTGCCTGGAGAGAGCCAGAGGGTAGCCTAGAGCTCCTCTGGGACCTCAGCAAGGAGTGGCGGCAGCCAGCCCATCTGAGGATGGAGCAGATGTTCCCAAAGCTGAACTGCCCACCAGCAAGTCCTGGGGAACTCCTAGGAGCAAGGGGAGGCTTTCTTTAGGTTCTGAGGAGACAGTGCTCTTTTGCTCCCCTCCTCCCTTCCCAAAACACATTCTTTATGCCCAAATTCCAACTGGAATTATTTGCCTCTGGTTTCAGCAGGTCCCTCCTGCCCACTCCTCCATGGCTTCCATGGGGTGAGCCCTGCCCAGCCAGCCTGACATACGGTATGGGGCAGGGGGCACAGGGAGAGCTTTGCTGAGCATGAAAAACTGGAAAAATCTAAAAACCCACTGCCCTCATCACACATGCCCACAGAGGCCTCCCACAGTTCATAATTAGTGGTAGACAGGGCCTTGCTGGCACCGGGGAGCTGAGGTGGGAGCCCTGGCTGTGAGTGAGGGCTGTAATTGCCCCCCTGGCTCGCAGCTCGCCCAGCCCTCGCACCAGGGAAGCTCATCACAGCCTAACGAGGTTGTATAAGCCCCATCACACTGCATCTCCCCCGCTCCGGCCCTCAGAAACCTGCTCTCCTGATTACAGCCTGTGCATCCAGAAGTCAGGGTTGAGCAATTGCACGGCCTCTCCCTCTGCGCCAGCCGGCGGCGGGCAGTGCTGGGAGCATCCCTGCTGCGCAGAAGCCAAGGCAAAGGGGTGGTTTCGGGGCACCATGACAAACCTCTGCGCTGGCACAAGAAGTTAAAGCTGGGGGTGCTGCGCTGGCCCATCCCCGCAGCGCTGGGGTTGGGGTCTCACCACCAGCCCTGAGGCTGGCAGCTGTGCCCCCAGGAGAGAAAGAGCCAGAAAATGTATTTTGGCAATAATGAACTAAACGTTTCTACTGCTCTCCTCAACCTTCATAGCCCACCACATTTTGCCCTGCAGAACAAGCCCCATCCTAAGCACAGCTTTCCTAGGATACTCACCATAATCACCTGTGGCAGGGCTGGGATTTCCAGCCCTCAGGAGATGCTATCACAAATCCCAAGCTGGCTTGCCCGCTCTAGGAATCATCCTTCAGTGCCAAGTGCCCAACTCTCCCAGGGCTGGAAATCCACCACGTCAAAGCTAGAACATGCTCAGGGGAAGGGGAGACAGGACCTCCTGCATCCCCACCAGCTGCTCCCTGGGTCATGGCTGCTGAGGCGGTTCCATGATCCAGCTGGAAGGGTGGATGCTGCATGGAGCCAGGCAGGACCTCGCTGGGAAGCCATACCCTGCTCCTGTAGGCAGCCAGCAGCAGGTGACCAGCAGCAGGTGAGCTGATGCTATCTCAAAGATCAAAAGCAGCAGCTGAACAACAGAAATGAGATTTTTAGGCTGATTGCTTAAAACTCTAATTCAATTAGAGATGGTTAAATTTGAAGGGTAATGAGCAATCAGCAGCAGGACACCTTAGCTAGCCCCTCTGCTGCTCACCCATTCAATTACAGTGCACAAAAGCTCCCAAGAGATGTTTGGTGCTGGATGCCTTCTCATGTCCCTCGAGCTGAACTACATAAACACTCCCAGTGACCAGTAACTCCAAAGCCTGAGCCAACAAGAAACCAGTAAATCCCTCTCTGTCATCCTATTTTTTTTGGCTTACTCGGGCCTTTTATATTAAAATAAACATAAGGCAGCAAAAGGGGCCGAGACTCACTGTTGTTCTTTATTGAACAGTACAGCTGGGTATAAGAGGCACACGGACTAGTTCAGTTCTGTTGGGAGTTACACAAAACGTGGTATAGAAGAGGAGAAGTCAAGGAGCTGGGAAAGCTAGAGGGAGCAGGGATGGTTTGGGGAAGTAACACCCACACCCCACCCATCACACAGCTGCCTACTTGTCATACAGAGCCAGAAGGTCCCTCCCCCCATGATGCTGAAGGCTGATACCCCAGAACAGGGTTGCAAAGAGGACGTTCCCATTCCCAAACCCTCCTGCCTTGTACCATGGGGACCTAGCCCATCACAGCCAAGACCTCCCTCCAGCCCCAGCTCCTCCATCCCTCTCTGTCTGGCATAAGAATAGGGAGGACCTCACCTGACCCAGCTGAAGGAGAGTGCCACAGGCCAAGATGCACACCACCACGCTGTAGGACTGCAGGAGTGGAGCCTGGTACCACGGGGAGGATGGTGATCATCCTACATGGGGATATCCACTGCCTCTTCCACAACACCCCTCAGCTCCCCTTCCAAACACAGCTGGAGGGCTCCTTGCTTGCTGGAAGCCTGTGGCCACCCCCAGGCCTGATGGCAGGGAAGCAGAGCCCCATCTCACAGGGCACCCCATCATCCCCTCCATGGCACGGGGCTGGGAGACTTCAACTGCAAGGAGCAGGCAGCCCTCTCCTGCCCCAGAGTGGAGGACCTCTGAGTACAGGAGGAATGTGTTTCTAAAATAGGACCATCTCAGCCCTCAACATCAGGCTCCGCCTGTCCTGAAGGAGCAGCAAAAAAGGGAGCTCTCTGTAACTGAAAACTTGCTCCATGTCCTTGCCCTGGGGCTAGTGATGGTTGGAAACATGGCTCTGCCTGTCCCACAGTGACTTCCCCACCAAGATGAACTCTTCCTCAAAGTGCTCAAGTTCATTTCCCCCCAGAGCCCTCAGGTACTGCCTCTCAGCCATTTCCTGGGATTTCTTCCAGCAGATACTGTCTTCTCCCTCCTGTCCTGACACAGCACTGCTGCACACACCTCGCTCTGCTACAAAGCATCTGTGTCTCAAGTACGGCTGGGAGCGACTACTGAAGGGTGGGGAGCTCTGCAGATGGGCACTGTGTGCAGCTGGGAAGTGCTCCAGGTCCTGACAGCATCAACAGAGAAATTCCAGCTATGCTTCCTCTGGCCGAGAGCCAGAATGATTTCTGGAAGCTGTTGCCATGACACGATTGCAACCTTCATTTTTATTTTAAGACATCTTTTCTTTGTATTTACTTGATTCTCCTTAACACAAAGCAGTGGAGAGCCACCATGGCTGCTGCATCTCAAGCTGGCTCTGAGGTTAAACCAACCAGCCAAACCAACACAAAGCCTTTCAGCTGGCAGCCCAGACCTGCTAGGAGCAGCCTTACCTCAGGATTAACATGAACAGACTGCTCAAAGCATCCCCAGGAAACACACTGAGTTGTGGCCAACCTGACACAAGGAAAAGCCATGGATCCCACCCAGGGGTGAGGCAAGGCAGAAGAGAGCAGCAGGATTAACCATCCGCTAGTGACAAGTTGGTGAAGGGAGAGGGGGGAAAAGCTCCCCGAAGGTTTGGAGAGGATGGCCACACAGCACAGCCAGCTCCCACATCTGCTGCCCCTGCCCCTGGAGGGATCCAAATCCACCACTGCCACAGCTGAACCGGGCACAGCAGCACGGGAGGAGCGAGCGGTGCCAGACCTGGAAGGTCTTGAGCATGGCAAATAGGATCTTGGGCAAATTAGCCTGAGAGGCCTATGGTAGCTGTCATCTAACTGGGGAGGGTGGCAAGAGGAAGGAAGACAAGCCAGCTAAAACCCAGAGAAGGTACATGGGTGGTGATGCTCCAGCTAGCCCAAAGGCAGGTGGGGCAGGGCGGCATACCTGTGCTGTGGCACTCCTAGGCTTCTCTGCAGAGATGCACCCTGCCAGCCCATAGCAAAGGCAGAGATGTGGTGGTGTGGAAGCAAGGCAGAATCACTGGGAGAGCCCCGAAGCAGGCGTGACTGGAGGAGGCAGCGATGGGCTGGTGCACGGAGAGAGACGGAGGTGGAGAGAGGCAGAGAGCGCAGCCTGAGCGCTCCCCTGCCCAGGACGGCTGCGTGGTCAGGGATGGGGGTGGCTGGCAGGATCTAGTCCCCTTCCGGGAGCGTCTCCCAGCCGCGTCGCATGGCTTTCACCACAGCACCGTAGAGTTTGCTCCAAGCCTCCCGCACATCTGGGCTGAAGGCAGTGCCAAGGCATTTCTCCAGCATGTACAGCAAGGACTCGCCCACAGTCTGCAAAACAAACAGGGAGGTGTCAAGCTCAGCACTGGGGGACAACGTACAGCCCCTTCTCTCACTTCACCACCTTTTTGGACTTCTCCCATTGCAGGGCAGCTGTTCCCGCTCCACCAGCAGGGCCAGGCCACTCCATCCGCTCAGAAGGGACTCAGAGCCAGCCCACCCCATCCCTTTCACTTGCCCTATGCTGGCCCTCACCCCACGCCCCACACCCTGTGTGGGCAGGGAGTGCAGACAGGGAACAAGGGCTGACACCGTGCCCATAACACCAGGGGAGAGGTAGACATCCATCCTCCATCGCTCCCAGATGCAGGTAGCCAGGCCCATCCCCTGGCACAGCAGGAGATCAGCAGAGCTGAGCAATGTCCTGATGCCAGGAGAGAGGGTCAGATCTCAGGCTGGATGCTCAGGGTCTGCCTTGCCACCTCTCAAGCCTCTCCATGGGGCAGTGCTCCTCAGGGAGCTGTGAGCAACCCCATCCAGGAGCACCCACACACCAAGTGCAGGGCTGGCGGGGATCACTAACCCAAGCAGAGGAGGACCCGGCTCTCTCTGAAGAGGCCAATTCTAGCAGTAACAGGAGGGAGCCATGCTGTTTCCTTCAACCTGCCCTTCTCTGCTGCGTTAACCAGAATTTCTGTCCATGCTTGATGGCAGGAGAGCAGTAAGCAAGGGTTTTATATGGAGGACAATCCTGTCTTACTGCCATGGAGGAAGGCAGAGGCTGAGGTGCAGCAACCCCATCCCAGCGCAGACCCAGGAGACATGTGTGGTGAGGTCTGCCCAGAGCATTCAACACAGAGATCGAGGGACCAGGACAAAGGCTGAGCCTGCAGCCCTGTGTCACAGGAGAGACTGCAGTGCCCCAGACTGTGGTCCTCTTCAAACAGGCAAAATGCTTTGCTCACCTCTGTATTTTTTCCATGGACTTCCATGGAAAGGCAAAAAATGAGAGGAGTTCGAGGGTTTCCCTAATGGAGCCAACATCACTAGGCAGGTAGCAGCTCAGGGGCTGCCCTGAGCCACCAGCTTTCTCTCCAGCCAGCTGAGCCCAGCGGGTAGGCACAGAGGGATAGAGAGAGCTGGGGGCTGCAGGCAGGGCTGCACGAACACTACCACAACGGGACAAAAGAGGACACCTCACCGAGAAAGACTCGACCTTCACACCGACTGCCTGGTGCTTCTTGCCGAGGTTGCAGAGATACTCTTCCAGGCAGGACAAGTTCTCCAGGTGGCTCACAGCGGCATCGATCACCAGCATCACCTGCAGGAGCACGGAGGCAGAATGGCATTAACAGCAAGGTGCTGCTGCCCTGCCAGAGGAACAAAGAGTCTGACCCTTCTACTTCACCCTTCTCAGCGTGACCGCCTCCCAGCCCAGCAGATGCCCTCTGAGCTTTCCTTTGCTCTACTGTGATCTGCATGACACACCAGTGAGGCGTGCTGGCAGCAGCACACACCACATCTTTCCATGGGATGCTGCCAGAGGTGCCACAGCAAGCAGCACTGCTGACCTCCTTGTCACAGATGTGGTGAGCAACCCTCTAGCAGCAAAGCAGTTACAGGCTAAGATCTAATGCTGATGTGGTCATTACAGCTCTTAGGATCCCAGGACAACTGCAGGGGAGCCCTAGAAGCTGCCAGGACTAGAGTTTCCAACTAGAAGTTGCCAAGATGGTGCAGTTGTGAATAAAGCAACTCCAAGTCTAAGATCAGTCAAGGTATTTTGATGAGATGGGGTGGACAGTACAGCCAAGAGACCTGGTCTAGTAAAGCACAAACCACCATGGTCTCCCAGGAGCACGAAGAGTCAAATGGAAACAGGCCAGAGAAGGGTTAGCAAGGGATGAAGGGAACAGACACACCAAATTAGAAAAGATTAAAGCCAGGACATGGTCAGCTTGGCAAAGCCAGGAGCTGGTAGAATTGCACTCTATAATTTCAACAGGGAAATTATCTCCAACAAGAGCAAAGAGCTATTTCAGCTCAAGGCAATAATAGCAGAAGTAAAAATGGACTTAACTTTGCCAATAAACAGAGGCTGGAAAATAACAAAAAAGCTTGCAGCTATCGCAGAAGCACAGTCCTGAAACAGCCTCTTACAAGGAATAAAGACAGGCAAGTGAGGCACCAAACTGATTTAAAGATGGAACCAGACAGTTTATGAAGGCATCTGCAAGCCAAGACTGAGCTCTGCCCTGATGTGGCCACTCTTCAGGGCTCAGCAAAGGCTCTCTGCTGCACCGGGTGTAATTCTGTCCGTGCCTGAGCTCCTCCAGAGGACATCAGCATTGCTCCTCTCCCTGTTTTGGGGGGAGGTGAATGCTTACCACAGCACTGCCCCAGAGGCTGTCCAAGAGATGCTGTGGCCTCCTGGCTCTGCAGCCACACCAACCACCTCTCCCCACCAGTGGATCCACAGGAGCCTGGCCCACTGCCCAGCTCTGTGCCACCTCCCGATCAGCATGTGGCCAAGCAGGGGGCTTCAGTCCTTGTCTGGAGAGAAGTGAGCTCACTGATGTATTGCCATGGTAGAAGAAGGGGGCTTCCAACTTTCACAAGAGGCAATCCACATCTCAGCTGAGGGCATGGAAACTAGCATGGTGCTTCTCGCCCACCACAACCAGCATCCCCCTCCCCACTGTCATAGGGCACTTTGTCCTGGCAATAGCACTTTTTGCTAGCATGAGTAACCCCCTGCAGTTACCATCTCAGGAGACTTCACCTGCACTCCCTGGTCAGACACTCCACAGTCCCAAGCCATCGCCTAAGGGCTTCCTCCTCCATGCCATAGCCCCTCTCTCACCTTCCTGATGTGATCCAGGAATTCAGGGGCGGAGAGGCACTCCTGGGGGCTGGCAAACTGTTTGCAGTTGTACTGGAACAGGGGCAACAGGTCAGGGTCCAAGTCAAACAACCTGCAACAGCAAGAGAGAAACCCCCATCATCTCACTTCTCAGCTTTATTTAGAGTCCTGCTCACCCCTGGAACAACCCCATCAGCAGCATACCTGCGGCCCCCCCTCTGCCTCCCTTCCCACCTACTGATCCCGCCCTACCTGTAAAGGACCCAAAAGTTCTGAGAAGTCTTAGTTTGGAACAATCCAAGTTACCTATAGTCAAAAAAGTCTCTATTTCCCTAGCCCACATCTCCAGCTCTCAGACAATTGAGGACCAATCCCAGCTCACTGGACTTCCTCCCTGTCTCTTCTCCCCAAATCTTGGCTATTGTCTCAACTCTTCCCATTCCCACTTTATGATCCTCTTGAGGCCCAGAGCTCCCAAACCTAAGGAAGGACTGCAAGCTCCAGCAGCTGGCTTTCCTTTTGGGGTATGGGGAGCGTGTACAAACTCAACTAATACCCCACAGCATCACCAGCTCCCATTTTTCCTCCCTCATCCTCCCTACCAGTGCGTGCCCAGGCACACGTGGGTCTCAGTAGCAGCCACCCAAGCAGATCTAACAGGCTGATGTTGCCCATGGAGGCCACAGAGAACTCATGCAAGTCTCCCTTCTCCCCACCCTGCACATCAAACTACTACATCCCTCCCCACTAAACTCCCAAACATTGCTGTCACTGCCCACAGCCCTGCCCTGCAAGGTTTGGCTCCCACCTGCTAAAGCCTGCTCTGGAAGCTGGTCATCAACCCTCCAACCGTCCTTTTTAAACGACTTTTCACAGATTTTTCTTTTCTCTCTTCCCGTAATCGAGACACTAATCTGCTTAGAAGAGGCAAGGCGCTGGGTTTCAGCCGTTCCCCCTAGCACACTATCTCCTCTCCCCTGAGACCGAATCCCTTCCTAGCGGCCAGGTCTTCCCTGGGGCTGCAGAGCGCCACGTCGGGGACAATCAGGAGGTCCCTTCCATAGGCTGCCCGGGGTCGGGTGGACACGCAGCTCTGCCAACAGCAGAAGTAACGGCGGCAGAGCGGGGCACGGGCGGCAGAAACACACAGACCCTGCCCGCTGCCTCTTCTCCCTCGCCCTCCGTCTCCCCGAAACAAAGTTCTCACTGGCGGGGGCTGGGAAAGGCCGGGAAGCGGTGGGGACGGGAGGGGGGCGGCCTTCCCCACTCCTCTGCCCCACGGTTTGGGGGTGGAGGGGCTTCATCCCCCGGCCCGCCAGCCTGCCGGAACGGGAGCCGGCCGGGAGCCATCGCCAAGCCGAGGGAAGCGCTTCTCTCCGAGATGCGGAGCCCGTCCGTCTCACCTCCCCCGGACGGACGGACGGACGGACGAGGGGCTGGGGCGCCGGTGGCCGCATCCCGTCCCCGTCGCCCCGCTC
Organism: Calidris pugnax; assembly: GCF_001431845.1. Lineage (NCBI taxonomy): Eukaryota > Metazoa > Chordata > Aves > Charadriiformes > Scolopacidae > Calidris > Calidris pugnax. The sequence goes on along the minus strand of NW_015090839.1, from coordinate 4,225,634 downwards.
ACCTGGTGAAGAGGACGAGGCCGTGCTGCTCGGGGCTGCCGCTCAGCCGCTGCCAGCTCTCCCGGATCAGCGCCCGCTGCCCGCCAGACAGCAGCATCCCGCTCTCCATGGCGGGGGCGGTGCGGGGTGAGGCGGGGGGGGACACGGACCGGCCCCTCGCCGCCCCAGGAGAGGCGCTGGCACCGGCA
>NW_015090839.1:4186142-4225436 GCF_001431845.1 Calidris pugnax | reverse complement strand
TCACCTGGGGGGTCCCGCCCCCGCGGCCGGCATCCGCAACCCCCCCGAACCCCCCTCCTCCGCCCCTGGGGAGGGAAGAGCTCACTTTGTGTTTTCCACTCAAGGAAAGGAAGGAAGAAAAAAGAAAACAACAAAATAAAAAAAGTAAAAATTAAAACCCCCAGCCCCCCTCCCCCTTGGCTCGCAGCCGCAGGACAGAGCAGAAAGTTCAGCTCATTCATGGTTGACATTTTCCGATCAGCCCGGTGGTAGGAGGGAAGCAGCACGGCAGAGCCCCGCTGGCCAGGGACCACCGGCACCCGGCAGAGCCCCGCTGGCCAGGGACCACCGGCACCCAGCCCCGGCCCCTCGCCGCTCAGCACAGCTCCCTCCGAGCACAACTTTCCTCCAGCACCAGGGCATCCTCTTGCTCTTGGCCACTTCCACCGAGCCTCAGGATGCCCCACAGCCACTCGCTATCTCCATGGGCAGAGGCAGCCTAGACACTGCAAGATACATGTTCAATTTGAGGCTAATTAAGGCAGCTGAACCAGGCGAAGCTGTTAAAAAACAGATCAGAAGGCATGTCATCTTTGTCAAACATGTTCAGGACACTCGGCTTCTCTTTATTGTTCAGACAAAAGGAGACAGTGCTTTGAAGGTGGCCGCGGGATGCAGGCAGCGGGGAGGAAACAAAGAGAGAAGGGGCAAGCGAGGTCTCGGGCAGCACAACAGAAGCCAGGAAAGCCAGAGCAGTCATGCAAGTAAAGGTTTTCAGAAGGATGCCAGCAACACAAAAGCACAAATATTTCTGAAACCATCACAGTCTGCTCCGAGATAACAATTGTGCTAATTTAATTACAAGTTCTGGTTCTATACATCAGACTTACTTTGTGTAATCAGGAGAGAAGACAGCAGCCTCTGACCCAGCCCAAGAGCACCATTGACTCGGTGTTGGCAGAAAGGAGGCTCTTCTCATTGGAGTACTGGAAATAATCCCTGGAAGGAGACAAGTTCAAAGGCACAATGCTACATCCCCAGCCCCAACCCCAGCTTGCCTCCCAGGGGCCTTTCTCCTAAAGAGCCAGAGTGACAGCACTGACTGCAGTGACAATAGGAAGCCACCCAAGACATCTCTGCAAGTGCCAGAATAAATTATCTGTTTCCTTGGGTTTTTGAGACCCCACATTCTCAGCACAGACCAGACAAGATGCTGTACAGGAAAAGCTCCATATACATTAGAGGAAGCTGGAGAACCCTTTCCTCTTGAAGAGTCCAACAAATTCACAAAGAAATTGAACTGCCAGGTGGGACTAGTCTCACAAACACTTCACATCTTTGGCTACTGAGACTGAAAACAAATGATGTTGCAGGTTTGTCCTGTTTTGAACACCATTGCTAGAAAACAAATGTAATTATTGTCAAAGGTCCTGGAAAGATGATTTCTGGTTTCTGTTAAATCATGGCTTCTGTTAAGAATACGGGATTTTAGCTTTCATGATAACTAAGAAAAGCCAGAAAAACATATGATCTCTACACATCTATATTCTTAGAGAACAGGGGATAAATAGAAAGCATTCAATAATAAAGAAAAGTTACAAGCTGCAGGGCCATCTTATGGCTGGGGCGTCAGAACATGCATCCTGCCAGCCTGCAGCGCTTCCTGCTGTTGGTCACCATCTTCTGGTCCACAACAAGCTCCTACTAAAAACAGCGCCCTAGCTGCACGGTTGCAAAGGAAACATTTGCTCTGGGGACTGATGATAAATCAGTGTGACAACAGCTGCTGGAGCTGGAAGGAGCCTGAAGGAGCAGCGGGAAGCAGCGGGTTAATCCGAGCAGGGCAGCAGACACCAGCCCAGCAGGGCCAACGCAAACATTAACCTTTAGCTATCTTGCAGCTGATCAAGCGCACCAGTGAAGAGCATGAAGTGTCATCCTTTGCACATCTGCACAAGCTCCTCTGACATTTCAGCCTGTGGTGACAGCCACACAGCCGTGGAGCTTCACCCGAGCCTGGTGGGACAGCTCAGCCTGGCCCTGCCAACAAGAAGGGGGAGCAGAAGATGCAGGAGCGCTCTGCTGCCAGGGTGCAGGAAAGGAGAGCAGAGAGTCTTCCTGAGACCACAGGGTGCCGAGGAGCAGAGGTGAAGCACGTATCTGCAGTCAGAGCAGCAGCTGAGACCGAATATTTGCCTAGCAACATTTTGAATATATTCAGACCTGGCTGACAGAGGAGGAAGAGAAGCACCAAAGCAAGTTATTGTAGTTAACAGTGGTCGGCTCCTAAAGCTTACTTGGGATATGGGAGACCTCTCCTTGGCTCCATGCAGGCACCATGCCAGCTATCACATCCCAAAACAACAGTGAAATGCAGGTTCAGCCCTGTTTCCTGGGGGCAGTGGCACCTCAGACAATAGCAGTGAAGCCACGATGGCAAGGGAAAATGGTGGCTCTTGTCCAAAGACTTCCCTCATACACCTTCCCTCCACGCTGCAGATGGTGGCTGCACGCTGAGTGCTCGCAGACAAGGCACAAGTGTCAAAATGGACTAGAGATAACAGCAGCAACGAGAGTGCTGAAGCTGACGTGTCTTCTCCTTCCTTGGAACATATGGGTGCCCTAGCTGATGGAAGGGGCAATGGGCTGGCCCTACCACTGCCCACCTGTTGGCACACAAAGCCTACACTGGTTTAACACTCAGCACAGCCTAAGAACCAAAGGGAGTTAATTCCTTCCCTGCCCCCCAGGACCAGCTCCTTCTGGGCAGGGTACGAGCACATCCATGAGCAGTCTCCCCACCTTTCCTGCCCCTCTGAACACTCAATCCATCCCTTTGTTGTCTTCTGGCACTGGTACGTGCCCTCTTCCTTAATAAATCCAGCAGGTTTTTCCCTCTGACAGCACAAATCTTCCAGCACAGGAGGAGGGAGCTGTAAGGAGGGACCTGAGGTGGGAGACAAGAAGAGGTCTCAGGTAAGAAGCATCTGAACCACCATTCCCACGACTTAAAAGAGCGAGGGCTTGGGACACATGGGGCTCTTCCCTGCGTGCAAAGCAGCTTCTCCCCTGCAGTCCATGGCTGCCAGCGGAGTCCCTCCTGCTGCAAGAGCACTGAGGTGCTGACAGCACAAGTGGAGCCCAGAGAGGATTTAAAGTACAAGGAAAAAACAAACAAGCAAACCTCCCTTCTTGTTCAAGTATTTTGTGAGCCTTCAAGCATGAGGAGCCCCAGGATGCATGGGGGAGGTTGAACACTGCAAACGTTTCCATGGTCTGAGGGTTTCCTGTGACAGTCCCCAGCTCCCCTGGCTCCCCGTACCTCGCCTGGCGGCTCAGCTCTTTTCTGAGATGCTCCTGGATTTCTACAAGACTGTTCCTGGAGCTATCACGAGCGAAGAACAACCAGGTCAGCAGCACAGAATTCTCCAAAAATCATCTTTAGTCCACTTGAAGAAAGGGGAGGCAGATTTCTGAAGACACTCACTGACCCACGAAGAAAACAATAAAGCTTTTTTGTGCTTTGGAAGAAGACAATTTTATATAATGTTTTTAATTTCTAGTGGGTCTCGTTATTGTAATCTACAGCACCTTCAAATTACAGTACCAACACTCATAACTCCCCTTGCCAAGCGTTGGCTTTATTTGTTCAGTGCCTCAGTTTACCCACAGGGAAGGAAACTTACCCAAGCTCGTAAAGCCGTGTGACAGAATTGGGAATAAGCTCACAAATGCCTGTCCCCAACCCTGCACTCAGGGTTCAGGCACCTGGAAAACACACCTCCCTCCCCCAGGAAAAGCACATCAGCCTGCCCAGGGATGGCTGTTTCGCTGCCCTGGCACTGTGTTTTCATCCCAGCTGCTGGACCAACAGACCCAAATCCCATTTGGACTCTTGCTCATTTCCAATTCTACATCTGTGAGTCCTCATGAATAATGCCACTCTGATCAAGCTGCTTCAGGCTCCCTGCTTACCTTGGAGATGGACTCCTGGGCTTGGCTAATCATTATTTCTTCCTCCTTGCCCCTAGTCTCAAAACCACACACCACGACAGCTCCTCTTTTCCCCAGGCTCCCTTCTTCATCCTCAGGTGGGATCAGAAGCCATGCAACTTCCCAGCAGTCTCTCAAGCTACCCCCTCAGGCCATGGCACAGCACAGCTCAGTAGCAAAGCTAATAATGAAATGCAGTTGCATAACACGAAGCAAAAGAGATGCAGGAGGGAATAATCTTGCCCGTAAAGTGATGAAGGCAACAGCTGCAGAGCTTGCTGGCTGCCACTGCGCCTGCAGGGAGAGCAGGGCAGCACCACCAACCTTGAAGACGTGGGCTAAGGGGAGAGGGACAGGCAGAGGGAGGAGGAACAACGCATGGGAGAGGATTCCACAGCAGAATAAAATGGAAACACATGATTTTGATTTCTATTTGCTACTAGTCAACCCTAGGTTCATCTTGGATCTCCCAGGACCAGCTGTGGAAAGTTTGTAGAAGCAGGTGAAAACAATCCAAAGCTGATAGGGCATGAAGCAGGGAGAGAAGCCAAAGAGGACCACATGGAGAGCTGCTAGCCTGAGTATTTTTGACTTACGAGGCTGTTGGACCAGGTCTGACACTTAGAGATGCTGAGACCTTATCTTGCTTGCTATGCACTTGTGCTCTCTAGCACACTGATAACCCACCAGCTGCTACCCCCACCACCAGGCTGTGAATGCCCAAGAATCAACTTCTGCCTTTTTTAAGTCGCTCTACCAAAGCGAGTTCAGAAAGTCTACCTACAGTGTCAGACTTGACCTAAAGCTGAATTTGATAACGCGACACAACTAGAGAGGTGTGCACACTCCAAGCTGGTGGGATGCAAGAGCCATGGTCCCAAAGTTCTCTGGCCTCAGTAGCTCAAACCTAATATACCTGGTAACTTGGCAAACACTGTGTCAGCAGTTACCCGGCTTCTGTCCTACCTTGAGACGGTGCACACCAGCTTGGATCTTCCTCCAGCTGCCTTTATATGTCTGGGCTGGATCACCCTTCATGGCAAAAGCTTGGAGAAAGGACACTTACTGTCTGTGGAGCCTCCTCTGTGGTTCCCCACTGGATTTGTCTTGTTTCAGAAGCGCTGCTGGTGCCAGTCTCTGAAGCACTCACTGATTGTCTTCTCTCCCATCTCAACTCCGTCTCTTCTCTCCCTCCTTGAGCTGATACTATTGGCCAGGGCATCTCCTACAATCATTTGACCTACAGCAGTTGTCTCTGAGAACAGTGTCTTTGCAGTGATTTATTAAAAATAAATAAATAAAATAATTTTGTACTTAATTGCACCCATTCCTTGATGGGAAGGCTGTGCTAGCAACACAACCTTCGAGCTTTGCATTCAGCCATCTGCTCTCAAAGCAAACCCCATGTGTTATTGCTTCTGTGTGTGGGATTCCTTTTCTGCTGGAGGTCTTCTGCTCCCCACTTAAGTCATTCCCATTTTGGACCTCTGTCAAAAATATTTTCTATTTCAGTGAGAATTTTTGCACCTGCAAACTCCCGAGTCAAAAATGCTGAAGCATTGAATAAATATTGTGGGTCTGTCTTGAGGAGAATGATGTACTTATGCCACATCATAAAGCACTTTCCAATCCATTAGTAACTAAATAGAATGTTAAACAGCAACTGTTGGCAATAAAGACCTAAAATCAGCAGGCACAGATAGCTTGTACCCATGAGTCCTCCAAGGGCTTCCTGAGGGTAACTCCAACCCACTTATCGTTAATTTTATTTTTTTTTAATAATGTTTGAAACAAAGAAATTTCAGCAGACATATGGAGTATAAAGTGGCAATGCTCAAAAAGGCCAAACAGGATGATTAAGTAAGGCAGACACTAACTAGCTTGATAAAAGCCAGCAGAGAGAAAATAATGAAAAACCCAGTAGGGAGTTTATTATAAAAGCGTTTGAAGATGGGTGTACAACTTCTCAGGGTGATCCATCAGTTCATGCCTTTCCATCTCTGCCAAATAGTGGTCTAATTCTTGATCCGTCTCTTATTACCTACATCCTGACAGTTTTCATTAACTTTGATATTCCTCATTATATCTTCATTTTGAGAAGCAGCCTTTTTGCTTTCCCTCTCCCCATGACTCTTTCATAGCAGCCCTTAGTAACTTGAGTTGTCACTTTCTGGATGCTTCTCTCCTATATTTGAAGTCAATTAAGAACTTGTTACTCAGCTTCTCATCTTTGGCTTCTCTGGTTCTTTCTGGCCTTGCTTTGCACCAGGACAGTTGGTGCTTGTGCTCTTGGTCGCCTTTATTTAAATATCTCTCCTCAGACTTGCTTCCAATGGGGTTTTGCCTGGAAGTTATCAAATTGTTTAAATTCACTTTCTTCAACTGCACTGGCTTTATTTGGCTGTTCTCACAGAGTTCAGAAATCTTAAAAGACAGATGTAATATCTTATGCATGTTCACATGCTCACCTCGACCAGCTCCTCCCTGCTTCTCAGCCAGTTTCCTTCTCCACCTTGTAACAAAATTGTTATGGTCCCTAAAGTATTCCAATGGATCAGCACACTGCCAGGGTGGGACTCAGCTGTCCCAACACAGATGCCTTCATATGGGCAAATAACTGCTTTCTGGTTTCTGGATAATGGATAAAAACAAGTACTTGAGAACCACCTCATCTTAAAATCCACAGTGGGAAAAAAAAGGTCAGATGAACGAAGCTTAAAAACTACCTTTTGTCAGCTGCAAGACAGCAGGATGACTTTGGATGAAATCTGGAGATAAAACAATGACTGCAAAAATGGTAAATACAGAAGAAGCAATTTACAGCAATCATAACTCTTGGTAGACTCTGCCGTTCAGATAAAGCACAACCTTTCTATTTCCTGAGCGTGCATTACACGAGGCAGAGCTACAGAGTTAGAGACGGTGTACTAGGAAACAACTCTGAAGTCTATGACAACTACAGCCCTTGGATGTAAACCAGGAGGCAGTGGTAGGAGCAATGGGGATTTATTTCAGCATATGGAATTGGGGAGACTGATGTTGGAAGACAGTGTACAGTTTGGGAAACCATACAGGTAAACCAAAGCAAATGAGAAAAGAGGCACAGGAGATTTGAGGGCAAGAGAAAACAACTTGCATTGAAAGTTTCTATTTGGTTAAGAAAAAGAAGATAATGCAAGCAGCTTGAAGACAGAGCGCAAACTCTATATTAAACACCAAGTCATGAAAATACCTCATTCTTGTCGAGGAACACAAAACAGGATGGTGGCTACAATTTAGAAGCCCAGAAACCTGGCGGGTTCAGAACAAACCCAAAATAGAAGCAGTCACCAGTGCCCACCCATGTGAGATGACTTACCTGCAGAAAGAAGCTGTTCTTCCTTTAGACAGGAGTGAGAAGTAAAGTTTTACTTTGGATACTATCAGCATTTTATGAACAGTACTTCATGCCTTTTACTTACGGTCATCTCCCTGCACTCTAGCACAGCTTCTGTATCAGCAGTCCTTCCTTCCTTCCAGAATGACAGACAATACCCAGACCATGTCCTTACCAGACAATATCCAAAGACCAACTTGCACTTTCTGAAGCAATACAAGATGTCAACAGGCTTTTCAGTAACCACCTATTAGTCTGTTGTATCACCCTCCATGGGCCATAGTTCAGTTTCTAGCTCTCCTGGCTTTATTTTAGCAGCCCCTGGAACTTGTCTAAACAGAACTGGTTTGTGCATCAATGTGTGGCCCCAAATAAGAAAGCTGTATTTTGGTTTTCCCCATCTAGTTCCCCCTCAAGGGGGGGGAAGGTTGCCCTCAAGGATGGCAACCCTTTGTTACACTACTCAAAAGTATATGCTGCCCCGTCACGACAGGCTGGCACAGAGCCAGGCTCTGATTTACAGCATTTCCATTTTATTACAGACCCTTGCATTTAGTTCACAGCAAGGGCCTCCTTTGTACAAAACCGTTACAGACACTACACACTCAATGTAAGAGTGACTTACAGAAAAATTCTGGGTTCCTGAGTAAAGTGCTTAATCTGTCAAATGAAGTGTTCACAGGCAGCCTACCAGAAGCCTGATGGGCTTACCCATTAAACCTGATATATTATACATATTTCCAACTTAACACACCTTTAACACGGAGAAATAAACCTGCTTCAACAGACAGTGCTTTATTCTCATCCAAATGTACCAGTTTCACTTCCCACTGAGCTTATCAGCACATCGCTTGGACTGCAGTAAAACCTCACCTCCTAGAATTGCAGTCCAGCAACATTTGTGTGCTCAAAGCTGACACAGATCACCACTGTCCTAGATCAAACTCTCCAATGGGTCCGTTCATGTTGCTTCTGCAAGTGTGCATGTGAGGGAGAGAAGGAGAAAAAAAACCACCCCAAGATCTAGACGCAAAGAGAATGCTTGAAAGAAGAGGCATTTATTACAAAATTAAATTCCAAATTCTAGCTCATTTTCCACGTCTCCTGTACAAAATACATTTATAGCTCAAGGGAACATTGTCCCATCCACACTCTATGGTGCAGTAATCACACCTTAGTTAGAAGACATTCAGTTCATGGACAGATGCACACGCACACACACACAGAGCATTAGTAAGAAAGGTTCAGAATATAGCACAGAATTATAAAAGCAGCCCTCTCACTACTGCTCCAAACTCTTGCTCAGGTGGGGCAAGTTCTCCAAGGATGGCTCTAAACAGCGTCTCTTGCAAAACACAATAAACTCACTTGGCAAAGTTTTAGGACAAATTCAGGAGGAGTGGTTTCTGTGCTATTACGTCCCCTACCTCGGGTATTATTTGTGACAGTCATAGCCCTTGACATTCAAGTAAAGAGCACGAGGGAGTTTAAAAAGTAAAGCAACTCACAGCCAACCATGTAACCAAGGTCTCTGTACTTCAAAGAAGACAGAGGCAATTTTCCATCCTGACTGCTTGCAGTTCACAGCTCCCCCCGAAGAGAGCAAGTGTGCTATGGAGGTGTTGTTCTTATCCTCACCCTTCCTTTCCCAGCAGGAAAGAGCTTTATGATGCTCTAACAGTCCACACATTTTTGCTTCCATGACACACACCTGCCAATGTATGGAGTCACTTGCTGTAAAGGGGAAGAAAAAAAAATCTCACCTATTTTCACCAGTTGGTGGAGGCACAGGGCAATGCTAAGGAGATGTTCACATTGCCAGCAGGATCCTGAGAGGAGGAAACAGTGTTATAATAGTATTTGTGCACAGAGTGCTAACCCAGAAGATAAGTCACACAGGCACAGCCTCTGGAAGGGAAGCTGCTAAGCAATGCTAAGCAATGGAGAATCTCAGGTAAAAGCCTGTGTCTCCATGTTGACAGCTGGTTCACTCTCAAGTCCCTTGAAAACGATTCTCAGAGGGATACAGGAGGGAACTGTCAAATAACATATTTGTTTACTTTTCCATAACAAGATTCTGGTTTTGATCTCAGTGGCACATAACAGGTATTCACCCACTCAGGATACTCAGAGCCATCCTGTCCTACCCCTTGCTCAGGCACCCATAAGAAAGGGATGCACAGCCTGAAAACCAGAGAAGCAAAGACACATCTTGTGCGTTGGACATCGGTGAAAAAGAGGAAGGAAGGATGGAGATACAAAAATACAGATCCTGTCAATGCCCTTTGTGCATCAATAAGCCCTTCCAATCAAGATGCAAAAGAAAACTCTGCAGACGAGAAAGCAGTGGTGGCTGTCCCACCCGCAGGGCTGTGAGCAACGCTGGTAAGCAGTGCATGACACAAAAGCCCTCCGCCTGGACCAAAGGCAACCTTAGCACAGGAGTCTCCATTCAAATCCTCCTGACAGTCACATCTGTGTCTCATAGCATGAGTAGTCCAGTTCCTGGAAATAGGCCAGTCCCTGCTGCTGGAATAGGTGTGTGTGCATCAGTGTCCTGAAGAGACTGTTAACAGAAACCTTTTAAGATGGATGGAGTGTCTAGGATGAAGGCAGATGAGCCTAGAGGCCTTCTATCTGTCCTCCAAAGACTGAGGAGGTGAAAATAGAGTTTACACATAAAAAAGAATTTGAAGCAGGGAACGTGGCAGCCTGCAGCTTTTTGTGATTTGAATCCACGGATACAGTTTGATCAAAATACTTTGCCAGTGATAAAAGGAGCCTTGTCAAGCAAAGTTCAAAGGGAGCAGCTGCTCCAGAGAACAGCATCTTCTGGCCTCAGAAAGCACCGTTAGCTATTTTCCACGACTGGGGAGGAGGACTGTGGGATAAATGTAGTTGGTGCTTAGCAAAAAAACTATATCCCCAGGGGAGACAGTGAGCCCCCCAGCCCAGCGGGGACTAGCAACTCAACGGGTCTGTCATAAATGCTCTGAACCTACTATTATCATTCCCATTGGACCCTGGAAAATATTCATAAATTTTCTAATTGATACTGGGCCCAAATGTCAGTAATACCTAAAGAAACAGCACAAACCCTCAGCATAAAGCCTGGCCAAGGCAGGGTTAAAGTCACAGGGACTGAGGGAGCAGTGAAGGAATGCTCTGCTGCAGAAGTAACTCTCTGGTTGCCAGGGGAGCAGAGATTAACCAGAGCAGAGGTATTAGTTGGTGCCACAAACACTGACGTTCTAGGATTTGATATACTGTGGGGACAAATGTGGAAACTCCCAGATGGAAAAGCGCGGAGTTTTGCAAGGGATAAAAAGGCACAATGAAATTGAGACTATTAGAAACATCCATACCCTTACCCCCCTCTAAAATATAAAAAAAAAGAGATATCATTAAAAGGACTCATTCGCTTTACAATTCACTAGCATGGCCAGTAAAGAAACCAACATGGCAATGGCGTTTCACAGTGGATTATCGACAGTTAAATGCTAACACTGTACCTTTAACTGCTGCAGTTCCAAACACTGCTGAGATAGTAACATTAATGCAGGGAGCTGCTCATCCCTGGATGGCTGCCTTGGCTGTTAAAAACATGTTTTTCATGATTCCTCTCCTTGAGCACAATAAAGCGCAGTTTGCTTTTATGTGGAGGGGGATCCAGTATACTTTTAACAGGCTCCTGCAAGGATCTAAACATTCCCCCACTATTACTCACAACACTTTGGCTAAGGCTTTCGTGGAGACTCCTGTTCCAGCTGACAGTCAGTATACCAGCATATTGATGACATCCTGATAGGGGGAAAACCAAGAAAGTGCAAAAGACAGAATGGAAAATATTCGAGGAACACTAATGGAATTAGGATTGGAAATTCCAGACTCAAAATATCAGGGACCAGTGCAGGAGATTAAATTCCTGGGAATCTGGTGGGTTAAAAGGAGCTGCCTCTATGCCCCAGGACACCCTAGAGAAAACAGAACACGGACAAAGTCCATCTAGTGTAAAGGAGTTACATCAAGTTTTAGGAGCCTTAAGTTATTGGTGCAAACATATTCCTGTTTTTTCCATTATTTGCTCAAAAAAGGAAAATCACAGGAATGGACTAGACAGCACATAAATGCACTAGAATCATTAATGAAGGAACTAAGGCTATTCCAACAGCTTGGTCCTATACACCCGACTGACCCTATAACGTACAATGGGGATTTAATGAGCATGGTTCTCATTGCAGCCTATGGCAAAAGAGGCCAGAAGGGCTAGAGAGACCTCTGGAATTTAGTTTCCACTATTTCAGCAATACCAAAATGAGATGATACTCAGATTTGGAAAAAGGTTTACTGTCCCTAGTGAGAGCAGTACAACAGGCAGAACGAATAAGGAGAGAAGAGAACCGTGATCATTTGGAGACCTTTCCGTCTCCTGGATGTAGTCCGTAAAGACAAGGCACTGCCAGCTGGCATTGCCCAAAACCCCACAGATCTTAAGTGGTATGCATATCTAGAAGACATTAATAAAATTACGCCAACTACCAAGGGTAATGTTAAAATGTCTAAATTGCAGAAGGACACAGACAGTACCCTGTTGTTCCAACCTGCACCGAGCAAACCATCTCCCATTCAAGAAGCACGTCCTCTGCAGGAAGACAGTGATCTCACGGGGGCCTGGTTTACTGAAGCATCATCTCATGGGGAGAACGATGAGTGGAAATACAAGGCTGTAGCACTGGAAGTGGCAACAGGAGAAAGAGGACCGAGACAGGAGAAGGTAATGCGCAGGTAAGGGAACTTGGAGCAGCCCTGTTAGCCACACAACATGGTGGGACCAGTCGAGTTTTGAACTCGTAGTTCAATACATCAAATGTGACTGGACCTATAGTGCCTATATTGGGTATCACTCAGGATCCAAGCCCAGCCGCCCCCAGCCCCTCTGGAATCTGAGCACAAGCTGGAACACAAGGGAGTTTATTTTCTGCCAGATTCTTTTACCCTTTAATGCAATGAGGACTAATAAGCAGTCATCAAAATGAACCTGAACTCATTCCACAAACACAAATGTAGAAACTGAACTGAAGCAGCCCAAATTCCATTCAGAAAGCAAGGAGTGCCCTGCACCCATTGCCTCACGCCTGCACCACTCAGACATTTTAAGTCAGTCAGTGAGGAAATCCCAATTATTGCATTTTATTGGACTAACAAAATACTGGTTACTGTTATGCTCCAGCTACGGCCCAGAGGTTTTGTTTGGAGAGGCAAATACTGAAGGTCAAATACTAACTAAAGTAATTTTTCAGTATTTTTCTTCTGGAAGAAAACAAAGCAACATCTATTTACACTCACTTGAAAATCCACTTGGAGTCCAGAGGGTGCAGAGGTAACGTGGGCACTCTAGTCTTCAAATGCAGACCTTTTAATACTTCTAACTCCAGATTTTAAAGAAAAAAAGTAAAAAAAAAAGGAAAAAAAGAAAGATTCTACTGGAGGTGGCTCCCTCTTGTGGAACAGCTAGATTTTTTTCACTGTAGGCCTCCACCCCCTTAGCACAAAAGGCCTTAACAAGTACATCGGTCTCAACATCAATCAAATGCTCTCAGAGGATTTCTGAAATGGCAGTCCTAAAAAAAAATAAAAATAAACTTTTGTCTATATTGAAACAGAAGCTCAGCTTGTGCACAGGAAGGTGGGTTGTGAGCACAAAATTGGCCACCTTCAGCTGGCTGATCCCCAAATTCAGCTGCCAATTCTCACCCAAAAGATCATAAAGTATCCTGGGACCCTGGCCAAGGAACAAACTGGCTCATCTTCCACAGGCAGCTCCTACAAAGCTGACCCCTTCACAATAACTGAAGTAACCAAGGTTACCGAGGCGATCTCTACTTTCTCACAGATTTAATTTGATGAATACGGAGCATTAGAAACTGTAATTCCAAAACACTCACAAGTTTCTAAGTTCTCTTTGCTGTTCTTTCTGTGTTAGAGGTCAAGTGTGTGATTATATGTGCTGGGAAAAAACCCTACGCTTTAAATCACAGCTTATATCAGCTCTTCTGGCAAATCCTCCCCGTGGCAATAGGACTACCTCAGGGAAAGCTCCTATTCAGGATAGCAAGGTATTAAGCCGATAATCTCACCAGGAGTAGGTGGTGCTGAATGGCATTGCTGCAAAGGCAGCACTGCACTGTCTGCCTGCCGTGGTGCCAACAGTTACCAGTTCACAGCTGCTGTCAGATCAAGCAGGATCTGAAGAAGTTTGCAGCCTTCTCCCTCGTCCTTCTCGCCTATCTCTCACCTCTGCGAACCCCTGGCTCATGCAGGCGGGAGCGCTTCCTGCAACAGCAAGTGGAAAAGCACCATCAAACCCAGTAGCTAATTAGCACAATGACTTCCCACCATGTATTACCAGCAGGGGATTAACTCAAAGCCTTTAGAATCAAAAGCATAGGTCCACACCGTCTGAGTTAGTGTCTATGGGAGTCAACTTCTGGAGAGAGATGTGACACATCAAGCCAGAGCCTCACAATAGCAAGCAGCTGCCTTATGAACAATGCCATGGATCTCCATTAAAGAGGAATGAAAGCAGGTCTGACCAGAGCCTCAATCCCCCCCCAAGAACAGTGATGCTAACACAGCCCTTCTGTGTTGTAGGAAATACATTAGAATTCAAGGCTTGGTAAGAGAAATGCAGGAATTGTGTTTAAAAACAGACACACTCAGCTGCTGCTCTCCCTGTATCTGTAATTTTGATGCAAGGCTGGGAAGTAGAGCAAGAACTCTGAAATAAAAGGCTTGAGTTCCTTGAAACATACACAAAAGAGTTTTGCAAATATTACTTCTTGAGACAGGAACACAACTGGGGTCTAAGTGCCATTCATGTTGGATGCTACAAGGTAGCAACCTTGAACTGTGACAAGAAATTGTAGTCAGGTGAAGAGTAGAAGATGGAATAAAAGGAACATTTACAAAAATAGACCTAACACAGGACAAAGGCACCTAAGAAATAGCTTTCTGCTTTCTTGGAAGGGGTGGATTCAACATCCAATCGCTCTCGACACTTAACAGACAAAGAATTCTTGCCTGGCCTCACATTTTCTTCAATGCAGCAATTTGACAATCAGCCATCTCTGAGAGGGAACTTGCTGGAATACAGCACACAGATACCATGGCACTGACAGCCAGTTTTGCAGATGCCACATTAAGATGAAGCCTTCCCCCTAAAAGCAGAAGTACTGGCACTGGAATAGCTGGGATCAAAACATGAATGACAGCTGTCTAAAATTCCCAAGCTATCATTTCAGTCTCTAGTACACCCCAAGACACCGGTCTTCACAGCATGCTGGGCAGAAGATAAATTGCCTGCTATTTCCACTGTAATATCCTTAGCAGTTTCAGATAGAACTGCAAAAAAGCTACAAAGTGCTGAGCTGGAACAGTCTGGCTCTGAACGCAGGCCTGCTAGGTGGTTGTGATAAAAGATTAAAGGCGACCAGAAAGCAAGACAGTGTAAAAAAAAAAAAAAAAAAAAAAGAGAAAATATTTCGATCTCCTCTATCTGCAGAGGGCCTGGGAGACAGGCAAGGCACAGCGGCTCAGGTGATTTCAAGCAGTCCCCTTTCTGTCAAATTCTAAAAATTCAGTGTCAGAACAAAAAACCACAGACAGCCATAGCAGGACAGAATGGAGGTCCCCAGATACTTACATGAAACTTTCAAAAACCTTGCCATAAGAAAGGTTGTTAATCATGATAAAAGTCCTAATGTCTCAGACT
Organism: Calidris pugnax; assembly: GCF_001431845.1. Lineage (NCBI taxonomy): Eukaryota > Metazoa > Chordata > Aves > Charadriiformes > Scolopacidae > Calidris > Calidris pugnax. The sequence continues at coordinate 4,210,317 of NW_015090839.1, read as the reverse complement.
GTGAGGCTTGGGGACTGCAGTGGTGCTTACATTACCAGAAGGAAGACACACACACAAACGTGCATACACACAGCCTCCAACTTGTACTGATCTAACTGCTGGAATGCCACTGCTGTTTGATACATATTGCTCAAAAGAACTGAGATTTAAGCAGTCAGTTGTCCAGGAATACAACCTAAGGATTCAGGACATTAGTCTTTTTAAGAGGACCTTGTCACGGTCATCCTCTGCATCTTCCAATGCAGGCAGTGCAAACAAATGCCAAAGTAACAGGGTTACTATACCCAGAGCTCTCCAGAGAGGGCATTTTACAGTTACATGTCTCCAAAGCACCGGAATCAGCCTGATATGCAGCAGATCTCATGCTTCTCATCCACTGTTCCCAGGTTCCCTTTGCTGGCTCTAGAACTCCCAGGAGTCCATCCACCGGAGCCCAGCCATGGGGCTGCTGGGGTCGGAAGCCATGGGTCCTATCATTCCATAGGACAGAGGATGGAAGAGGTAGAAGCTGTGGAAAGAAACCAAATGCCTATCAGGGACTGAACAGTTTTCCATCTCAAAAACATTGCAGCACATTAGTCTATACAGATGTCCTATGGGACTTCTGGTTTTGTGCTGGTCTAAGATCCACTGGGGACCTTCCAATATTGGTTGAAGACAATATATACATAGTACACAGTTTTAGCATAGGTGGCATTTTCTCTTAGAAAGCTTCAGCTTTGGAGAAAAGCCAGCTGGGACAGCCTATAGCAATAAAGAATTTGCCTGTATCTGAGGGACGTGGCACCATCTGACATGAAGTCCAGAATCAGAAATCACTGAGATGCGGGTCTGGAGGAGAATAGAGTGTTCGCACTGAGTGCTGGGATTAAAGAAAGATTCCCTGCAATGGGAAGTTGTTTTAATGTTTTATAACGCATCACTAGGACACAGATGCTGAATCTAATAAAATTTGAGGGTTTAGAATTGGGCTTGATGAGGTCTGACAAGTTCGGCAGAGAAGGGAGGCAGAGACTAAGGCAAAGAATAATTAACTGCCACGTTTCAATTGAGACGGTGGCTGTCACATTCAGGAAAAGTTCAGCTTTCAGCACTCACCTGTATACGATGAGCAGAACAAGTGCCAGGAACCCCCCTCCATATACTTTTCTAGCTGTAGTGCTGGGTGACAAGAACCCAGCGCAGAACTTCAGTAGTGTGTCCCAGGTGATTCCTAGGAGAAGGAAGAATCAGAAGTCAGGAGCAATGCGGAGGCCAAAGAACAGAGCTGCTACATTCGGCCATATGTTCAGAATGTTCTTTTTTTTCCTACCTTTCCATTTGAATAAATGCAAAAGAGATAGGGGCCCCCAGCATGCTAAATTGGTACAAAGTAACAGGAAAAACTACCAAGACTGAATTACGAACAGACATGACAGAAAAGAGGGGGCAGAGAACAAAGGGAAGTAACTTGTATAATAGCATACGTAAGAACAGTGACACAGCAGAGAATAGGAATCCTGTCTCTAAATTTAAATGCCCTAGGACATGACTGCCTCTTCAGGGTGGTAACAAAAAAACCAAACAAAAAAAACCAAACAAAAAAAACCAAACAAAAAAAACCAAACAAAAAAAACCAAACAAAAAAAACCAAACAAAAAAAACCAATTTGGCATTGCAAGCTGCTTGGTGAAAAACATTTTGAATTAGTCAATATTTTCAAGCACTTTGCATGAGCAAGCAGAAAAACCTATTAAAATAATAATACTGTTTATTCTGAAAACATTCCATTTAACAGAATTGTCTTCTCCCAGACTCTAGTATTTTACCTGTCAACATGCTGGAAAAAAGCATGGCAGGAAAGTAGTGGTGAAAGTAGAGAACTCGGCTCATCATAAAAAAAGGGAGGTAATGAAGGAGCCAGCCCAGCATGATCTGCCCTCCACCATGTAGCACAACTCTGGACAGTTCTGGAACACAAATAAACACACTTCAGCAGAGAAAAACTCAACTGCAGTTCCTATTTGCAAGCCTTATCACAGTAAGTAAACTTAACAGGAATGATCTTTGCGGGAAGTCACGTACTGGTCTGAAATCGTTCCAAGCCTCTGCAACATCCTAGCTGCATTCCTCAAACATACAAACACTTTTCAGGAGAACAGTTATCAGGAAAAATACACAAAGGCATAAGTCTCAAGGGACAGGCAGGAGGTTGACCATGCTCTGTGTTAAGACCGACCGAGCTTGCCGTTTCTGAGGACACACATCAGACTAATTATGTCATTTCAGTTTCTGATATTTTTTTTATTCCCTCTGCAATGAGACTACAAGCCATCAAGATGATCACTTTGCCAGCCTTTCCTGGAAAGAAATGTTGTCTAGCTTCCAGAGCCTGTGGAAAGGACTGAGAGCTCTGGTGTCTACATGCAGCTTAGCCAATAATTTATTGTGTAACTGAATAGTTTGACATCACATTTTAGAATTCACTTCCCACAAAGAGATCTACAAAATGAAGCAACCATTGATGCAAACTGGAATGGTCAAAGTGTGACCTATTAGGGTTTGTGAAAAACTCTACAACGTTGGTGTTGGACATAAGAAAAGATCATTGCATCTCTTGCATTTGCCATTTGCTTTCATAAATATCAGGAAACCTTTCTCATTTCAAAACACCATGCACACTACTGTAGAACAGAACACATGCAGAGCTTGAGAGCAGGACATTGATCCAACTGGTCTGTCTCCTACAACCAAAACAGGTAGCCCCTTGCAGAATTTTTGCTGAAGATCCGTCCTGGTCACTATTAAACTATTTGAGATATGAAGCTCCCACTCTTTTCTTTATGGACGTTGCTCCATAACCTAAGCTCAGTGGTTTTCCACCCTTGGCACACCAAGTCCTGCCATCCACACACTTTTAAGGTGTCCGCAAAGGCATTTGTGAAAAGGAATCCTATTATCAGTAATCTATGTGGGGTCAGTATCTTTACTAGAAAAAATATATTGGAAATCTGCAAAGCAAAACAAGCTAAAAACCACGGGACCAGCAGATGTCTAGATCAGGAAGGTTTCTCTGATATGCCTTTTACCACCTTCTCTTACTGTAATGTCCAGCTCAAATATAAGTCTTTCCAACAGATATGCAGCTGGTCATTTCTGAGCTGCAGTAGTCAATGTAACTGACAGCAAGTGTGGCCAACATCTTGACTCTTGAGCAGTTCATAAGCAGCTCCAATGCTAGGCTGGGTGTTCACCTGCAGAGCAGAGCTGCCATGTGAGTTACAGACTAATCCAAGCCCCTGTTTTCTTGCAGGAGACAAGGCAGCAAAAGCCTACTGAGACTCACACCTTAAGATGCCAGCTTATACCCAGTCCAGCTCTGTACTCTCCAACAAAAGATTGGTAAGACTTTTGAGGAGCCACTGATCACATCTCCTGCCTGTGAGTCACTTCCAGAGCTCTTCTCTGTGGCTAAGTAGGTGTCTTGGGGCCCCTGCCGACTTGAGGTTTTACAAGCTTAAGAAATTTGACAGCTCATCAGAAATGGTCTTCCATGCAAAAAGTGAGATTTATTTGTAAGAGTGATTATTTCTAGTACGGAACCCTTTCTAAACAGTCACGTTGTTCAGTGCTACACTTTCAAAGCACTATATAGCTTAGCATTTTGTACATACAGCTGCCTTGTGTGTATTTTGTTCAACTGCCACGATTTTAATACAATATTAAAAAAAGATATTTTTTTTTAATACAGGAATCCAAGATGAGCTTTCCTGTATCAGGAAACCAGGATGTTACAGTAGGGATTCTACAGTGCAGGAGGGATATGAAGACTGACCTCACCTTTGAGTTCAGATGTCAGCTGGACACCTCTCTTCAGAGTCACTGCAGTGGAAACTGCTATCAGAAGATATAATCCAATAGTGACCAGATTTAGCCACCAAATCACCTAAATAGGAAAAAAAAAGAAAGATTTGGGACTTTAGGCTGGACAAAGGAATGTGTATATGAGAGGAAATGAAAAGCTACATGCAAGTACAAGAGTACGAGGGAGACGGTTCAAAAGCAGGAGGAACAAGAGGATCATTGTTGCTGGTAGAATCAAGAGTAAGCTAAAATTTGCTAAAGACATCGGCTTGGAACCTCCCACTCCAACTTACCGGGTTTCCCAGCAAATAAACCCGGTAATCAGTCTCATTGACACCAGAAAAACGCAGGCCCTGGGGAAACAGAGCAGGAGAGAGTAAAATGGGTTTGCATCAATTCAGTTCGTATCTTGCACAGTGTCAAAGGTGAGACAAATTCCCATCCATGCAGCCCGGGAGCTATAAAACAAAGCTGACAACATCTTCAATGCAATTAAGAGGTGCTATGCTTCAAGCAGCACAACAAAAGCACTTGAAAAGTGAAAGGAAGGTGGATTGATCAATATACCTGGTAGTTGATGGGCCAGTGCCAAGGTTTGGATGTAACTTCATTGTCCTTTGGTTTGAGGCCACTGTTTCCCTGCAGGTAGGTCAAGATAAAATGTAAATGAGCAGGCAGTTATGCTGCAAAGCCTGCCCAGAAATGTCTGGGTACACAAACATACATGAATACTCTTCTTGAGCAAAGGCTGGTTTCTGAGTACATAAACACATCATCTTCTGGAAGTGGCCACCATGAGGACAATTACTCTTTTAATATTACTGTGCAGGTGAAAATGTTCTTTGGGTACCATTAGAGGCAGTATTTTCTCATTTCTCTTTGCCAGCTTTTCTGTCACTGAGGATACATGTTGCATAAGCAAGACCTTTGTTCATTAAGAGACTACTTCAACAGGTTTCCCTCCAGTCTGAAATAAACACCTCGGAAAGATTATTTCCATGGCAACTTAGGCAGGTGCTTCTTTACCTGAGACAACATTATCACTGGTTGCCATGGAAATGCTTAGCATTAATAATGATTTGCTTGACTACCTTCTTTCTTTTAAGAATCTGAGAAGAGCTTTACAAACAGTAGCAAATAAAACCTTAGACTCCTTTCTCAAAAAATTAACTTCTCATTCTTCAGACAGGGATTGAAGAGCTGGAAGCAGAAGGGCTGTGGCCAAGAGCACAAAGAACAATCATGGGGAAAGACCACAAGAGTAATCCACCTTGGAAATATTAAATCCAGCGCTTTTTTTTAATATAGATTCAGAGGTAAATTAGGAAGAGGAAAGCAGAAAACACAGCACCTCGATGAACTTTTAAAAAATGCAGAAGTTTTCCATTTTCAACCCAAATATTTATTGCTTTCCTCTTTGTCTGTTTAGCTACTTTTCCTGACTCTGACCACACTAACGTCCTCACGCCTCACAAATATTAATTTTAAAACCCTCCAGTAAGGTAAACTCTCCTTTATAGAACTGAATTTCAGCACTGGAGGGATGACATAATTAAGCTGTAGGTAGATCACACCACCAGCAGAGCCAGGCATCAAGCCCAAGGCTCCCAAACCTTTGGAAGATTTAGCTTCAAGACCACCCCTTTTTCTAAGTATAAATTCAAGTAGGTTGCTGGGGCACATAAATTCTGCCCTAGCTTGCAGCCATCACCCAGATACCTCAGAAAACACCACTACTTTTTGATGCAAGAGAAATGAGGAAGAAAATTATTACCTGGAATTAACAATATCTTACCCGGATCATAACCATGTGGGATTCTAGCAGAATTTCTGCAAAAGAGGGCTTCAAAACATCCAGGCTGATATTGGGCACTTCAGAAAAAGAGGGAGAAAAATGGATTAGAAATCTATATGGTTTACTTTTGTTTGCCTCTTATAATAAACTAAAGTCTCTCCTCCTGTCACAAATCTGCTTCTAGCACCTCTTTTAATTCCCTGTGCAATTCATTCATATTCTAAACACAGAGGCTTGCAGTCAGAAGCATCCCCCAGTGAATTTCACAACTGCTGTACTCCTAGGTTTCCTCCATTACTTCCAGGAGCAAGAGAAATAGATAAAAGCCTGTGAAATAAACAGATGTGGACTTCTAGCTGAAAATTAGAGACATATTGTTCATAAGCTGCTGTTTATCTGTAAATGAGGCATAAGTTTGGGAATGTAAAATGCATTACAAAGGAAGAGGAAATTCTACCAAGTCAACAGCCCAGGATTCCTCTCCTTTGGTTTGCATACAGTTCCTCTGAAAGGATGAAGAACACCAGGGTTTTTAATAACTCAGAACTCAGCCCAAGCTATCTGCAATTCATGGGATGAAAATTGTATCGAATCATTCAGGCCAAGTGAGGCTGTGACACATATCTAACTCCTGGATGAGGCTGCAAGGCCCATCTGTCATTATTGGCAAACTTAGTTCCCTGTCACACTTCTATTCATTTCTTGATGGTACTGCAAAGCCATTATTCAGCACGCCCCTGGTAAAAGGAGGAAAAAAAATACCCCAGAACAGGGTGTATCCTAGCTTTCTAAGAAAACAATTAAAGTCTATTTGACATACCCATATCGATGACAATAATTTCCAATTAACCAAATGATGTTAAAAATAACACCCTGTACTGCATTGCCTATAAAATTTCACACTTTTATTACCCATGAAGCTCTCAAAATCCTTAAAAAAGTCTTTATACTTCCACTACACTTGAAGCATTATCACCAGCTTACAGTACAAACAGTGAAGTAGAAAAAGGCTATGCATCTCTGAACATCTGGCCCAAGTTCAGCAAGTTTGTGCTTTGGTTGGGAAAGAACACACGAATTCCAAACACTGAATGCCAGTTCTTGCCATCCAACAGGTCATCCCTTCCTTTAACAGCAAGTCAAGACGCACTCTCAGAGAAAAAGGAAATAAATTACTTACACTTAGGGTTAATGTGATCTTCAAAGTTCCAGAGGGAATTGGGAGTCTCCTTCAGGTACGGCGTGCAGGTTACTTCCACTTGCTCCCAACCCCTGGGGAACAGCAGAGCAGTTAGCCACCACCCTGCAAAAGATTGCTCAGTATTTCCAGTTCATGACTGATTTCCCCCCCCCCCATTTAGCTTTATACCTCCCCACAACACCTACCGTACCACTCAACCCCAGAAGCAGCATTCTTAACACACTCTTACATGCTCTAAGCACCATGCAGAAACCAAAACAGATTTGCAAGGCACCCAAGATTAAAATTCTACCGGATATTTGGACCACATTTCTAACTTTGGGCATCTAAACTAAAAAAACATAGGTCCATATATAAGCAGTGGGATTTTTGAAGATGATCCACGTTGACAACTAGAAACTACTTCAAGTCAACCCTTACATTCTCTCCAGAAGAAAATCACTATCGTTAATTTAAGTCAATCCATGTCTACAGGAACTGTATTCCAGAAACAAAAGAATGACTTTAGAGGATCCCACCAACTGTTTATTTAGTCTGCCATGCTACTTCTAGCAGGTCACATCAAACACTTCGGGAGAAAGTACCTCAAACCCTACAGTAATGTGACAAATTAATAAGGATTTTTCTATCAATCACCACTTAGCAGACTTAACTCCACTAATTAATTAATTCTATTAATTAATTACCACTTAGTTCTCTGAAGGACAGCAATTACTCCCCTAACAAGAATATAAAAATCCAACATACTTTAACCATCCTTATTTGCAGTTAACAAGTATTTTTAACTCTCAGCTCTTGATGTCATTAATATTTTGTACAATAAATTCCATTCATAGGGTGAGTTTGTGTTAAGGAGAAAAAAAATATATATACACCCCCTTTCTTGAATGCTGTTGACAGAGACAGTGATTTATTTTTTTTAAACCAATCCCGTTATTTACCTGTGAGCCCAGTTTTACTGCTAAAGCCTAAATGGCACTTGCATTCCTGACCAGGCAATCACCAGAGGCATCTGCCTGTGCTCACTGTGATTCAGCACCCACAGGACTCCTGAGAAGCCCTTTGTACCCCAGCACAGCGAAGGGAAACCTAAGCCAGCAGCAGCAGAGGCTGCTCTGGAAACAGAAGCAACACGACAGCGCAGCCTGCTGCTTCAGGATCCACGCTAGCATCCCACACAGCACCGCTTCGCAGATACAGCAGCTTACTTGGCACGAGTCTGGATGTCTCTGCATATACCTCATTTTAATGATGAGGATATGTAATCCAAGGACAGATTAAATCACAACCCCTGCTAATAGCAGTTTGTTACTGTTGCACTTGCTTCAGACGCTGCACGCAAAAATGGCAGGAGGTCTTCCGTGTGCAAAAGAAATTAATACCAATAAAGAGAAATTTGCAGGATTATGGTATGGAACAGCATGAACTGCTCCAGTTTCTAGCAATTTTTGTGAATCCCGAGGATAAAATGGGCTTGAAGAACACATCTGTCATCCCCCCCTGGACTTACCAGATGACAAGATCTATGCCCATGCCACTTCTGGATCTCTTAATAAAGGATGTTATTTTTCAGAGCTGTATACCTTCACTGTAACAGACTGCATAACCCTAACCCAAATCTTCCCCTCTGGTTATATTTTTAGTACCTGCTAGTTACTTTTTTATTCTTTTAAAGATAAAGAAATGGAGGAAATGTGGTTACTGCTTAGTTTAAAAGCACCATTGAGCAAAGGAACGTGTGAGCTCAAAGCCTTGCTGGGGTGGACGGGGATTACAAACTATTTACCATTTTGGAAGAGTCTTTCCAGAAGAGCCCAACATACACCCTGTGGCCACATGGGTTAGCCGGACCTGACTCCGTAGAACTTTGATGAGCTTCCCAGCCTTTCTGCCCACCACTTCAATCCGCCAGAAATCATTGGAGTCTCCCGTTCCATTCTATCATGCAAACATACCATAGGAGGAAAAACAAAAAAACAAAACCAAAACACATACCAAAAAAAAAATAAAAAGAAAGAAAAAAAAAACCCAAACCCAACTAGAAGACATACAGGATTGAAGCACTGCAAATAAGAACTTCTGAAACTCTAATGGTGGCAGAGCTAAACAAAGGAGCCAAGGCCACCTTCGCTCAGACTTCACAGAAGAGATTCCGCATCAGAAAGAGATGATTCTAGACATGAGCAACTACTCACAAATATATTTTTATCTTGCCAACCATAAATTTTTTTGCTTCCAATTCATAGTTGACTGTGGCTCAGAGTTACATTTTAAATGGGAATAACTTGGATGCTTCACAAAAAGGATTTAGGCAACAGCCCCTTGCATTTGGAAATTCAGCCCTCAAAGCAGATTTCATTTTAGTGATTCAAAATTCTGTCATCATTTTGTCAAAAAAAGGCACTTGTCTATGTGACAAGGCCAAATACATAAAATAATACTTGTCAGAGCAACTTCAAGGTTGCTCAGTTTGGCATTTCTGGAATTGAATACTGCCAAAGCCAGACTGGCAGTCAAAGCTTAAGTTATTTTCTTGTCTGTGTTCACATTAAATAGACCTTAAATACGAGATAAGCCATTTCATACTAAATCAGTTTTTCCTCCAGTGAGGTAGATGCACATCTATCACCTTGGCTAGCAAACTAAAAAAGCAATAATAAATCCCCTTGGCATGGTATGGACTCCACCCAAAAGAAAGAGCTTTTGTTTTATCTTGCCATCCACTTACTATTCCATAGCCAGTGACCTGAAAGTGCTTCCTTGTCAGGGGAGCCTCGTGCTGGTGACTGTGAAGATTTCTAGAAGTTCTGAAATGAAATTAAAAGTCAAACCTTGCTTTGTTTTTATGTCTCAGTCAATTTCTGGTAAGAACTTTGGTCCGAGCCATTTGGAGAGCTGTCAGCGCTTTGATCGCTCAGTCTCAGCCAGGGGCAGGGCAGGTGCAACCTTAACTACGATGGGGGCCACGGGGCAAAACTGCCCCTTCCTACCATGCAACTTGGAGTTTATGGCACCCTGGGCAGTGCTGGGAAAGGAGGACACCACGAATAAATCCAGCCCTCAAGCTGCCACCTCCAAGTGGAAAAGATATTGTTGGTTTTGTTTTTGTTTTTTAATGGTGGGACTAATAGTCCTGCTCTTGCAAGACGAAAAGCAAGATTCTGACCTGTCTTGGTTGTCAGTTTTGCTTCTGAGGAGAAAGATTGTACCATTTAGTCAGGCAGAGGTTTAGTGAGGGCAGGATGAGTGGCCCCCCATTAGCCCCAGCTGTACACCGTGCGGACGAGGAGCCTCCCATCCTAACGGGGACTGCCAGCTGGGGCAAGCAGAAAAACCTGGCCACAGCCTAGTCAGTCCTTGATAAAACCACTCAGACAATGAACCAGCCCCGCCAGCAACACAGCTGCATCCAGCCCAGCCCCAGCTGACAGAACCCTCTGCCCAGAAGGATGCGGCTCCATCCCAAGGAGACAGGAGCCATCTGCTGGACCTTCCCCGCAGCACCACAGCTCCACCTCCCAAAACAGAGCTAACCAGCATTACCTAATCAAGATTTTATCGTTTCATTATCACATAAACCCCAAAACTCAAGGCTTTCTTTTTTTTTTTTTTAAATATTAAAATCATTTCGGAAACACAAGCAGTGATTTGTGACCATGCAGTATTGAACGAACAATGACACGATTTCCAGGCTCACAGACTCAAAAAAAAAAGCTCAAAAAAGCTTCTGTTAAGGAATCAAAGCTGCGACAGCACTGAGCATTGTGGCACAGTGACATTAGACTAGGTGAAGATTAAATATCAAGTCACTAGGGCTCCCCTGCTCCCTCTCAGGTATTCTGTACAGAGAGGGAAGGCACCAGCTGACATTTTCGTTACGTGTTTCACTGCTGTGCTCCCGGTGCAGTTGAGAGCTTCAGCAGGCAGGTACTGCCTGTGCACACAGCAACAGGACACTGGCACAACACTGACAAAAACCCCACACTATTTGCTGAGAAAAACTCAGAGAGTGGGGACAAGCAACAGAACAAGGGTTTTGAAATTGCTTCTTTGCAGCAGAGTTACCCTTAATCTTGCACCTCACACAGAGGAACAAATCCCTCTGCTGCTTAGGGAGGTACTTACTTCTAATGAAGAAGACCTCCACAAACTCCTCACTGGACATGCAGATATACAGACACCTGTGTCACACAGCCTGCCTGTGCTGGCCTAAGCATGGAGTCTCCAGCACGATAAACCTCCCACCAATTCTATTCAATCACACAATCTCTTGGAATCCCAGAAATCATCCTTACTCTTTATGTTCCAGCCGAATAATATCTCCATGCCTCACGAACTCCACAGGGCTCGAGGGGTCTGACAGATCTGCTGAAGGAAGGCAAACTAATCATATCGATGCACTGATAAACACATCACGGTCTTATAAAGTTTCTTGGGAATGCTCACACCTCAAGCAGACAATACAAGGCAAATTAATGTGTGTTAACTCTAAGCCTGATGCAAACCACTGCTCCAGTAGCCCTGAGGGGTACTCCAAAGAACAGGGCCCCAAGCAGCACGTGCTGCCCTTAAATAAGGAGGATGCCTGGTCAGGCTCACTGAACAAAGCTGTATTACTTTTTTTACTATTTCACGAACTATAAAATGACTCTTGCAACACTGATCATAATTTGTTGCATCTAGGTTATTTGAATTTTTTGTTGTTTAGACAGCTCTTGTCAATTTTTATATACACATGCTGCAGGTGAAGAAAGATACTCTGTCACACCAAACATGCCTCAGCTACGCTCTATGATATTCTAAAACAACAGATGCACGTACAAACCACAGATTTTCCCCTTCAGTACTCTATCTCATCCCAAGCAAACATCCATGCAAATCAGTTGAACGCAATGTATGAGAACACACCAGGACCCAACTCCTCCAGGACCCACAGCCACAATAATAAATTCCACAAAATACTGAGTCTAGATTAATTTCCTCTCTGTTATTCGTAGCCCTGCCTCGCTGAAAAGTTGTCAATGCAACCTACAGCTGAGAAAAGCTTATTTACTTCAGCTGTACCATCTGGAGAAAAAACTAAAAACACAGTAGACACAAACAGCATTAATCAAGATGGAGACAGATTCCCTTTGTTCCTCCTCCTCTCCCCCTCATATCCATGAAGAACACTTTGCCCTGGAGGGAACTCAGAACATTCTAAGTGAAAATCTGAAGCAGAAATTATAAAAGGCACTTTACTGGTATTTGTTACCTGCATCTGAATCACGTTTCTTTATAATCCACAGGTTATTCAAATCTTTATGTAAGTAGGCAGTGACCTGAAAGCACAGGATAAATTATTTTACCAAACAAGAAAAAAACCTGGTGATAGCAGACACACATTCCCAGCAAATCAAAGTCCCAAATGAATTCACCAATAACATAAAAACCCCGGGATGACTTCTATGATAGTGCCCCATAGAAAGCCAGTTACTGGCCACTCCTTAACCCAGATGATGCCTTTTATTCAGAGTACAGCCTGTACACTCAGGAGCACTACACCTAATGGCAGTTCTCATGCATCATGAGTAACAGCCTCCAATCACACAGCTTGACCTCCTCTCACTCTACTTCAGAGGCTCCTTCTACAACAGGGCACCCAAACCTGAACCTTTTGAATAATCACTGACCATCTGTGGTAATAAACATCAATGTCACATGAGAGTATTAGAACTTTTGGTTGGGAATAACAGCAGGAAAAGAAGATTGAGATAAAGTTTTAATTTCTGAAAACTTCTTCCTCACCATAGAGACTGAAGGGAGTTAAAAAACAAACTTTTTGGTTTTTTCTGGCAACTTTCTTTGAAGGAGCTCAGAACAATTTTTAGACACTAACATGCAAACTGCAAAATATATCTTGGGAAAGCAGCAGAAGCTGCAAAGACTCATGAAGCTTGATGATGATGTACAAAAATAAGAAATTAACTTAATTTTTGTGCTAGTTAATCAGTCATAGTTACACGATTTCTGATTTTTATTTTGATTTATTGCTTAATCATTTAATCAGAAGTCCTTAGAGAGTTCATATAGTTTAATTATAGCTTACAAATGTACAGATACCTAATTTAATGAACAAAGCCTTACAAATTCTTCGGTGTTAAATGAGGAAAGTGAGGCACAAAAGGAGCATAATTCATGTAAGGTCACAGAGGTCAGGAGTGAAAACAACACACAGCTGCCCTGTTCTATTCTATTGCTTTTAAAACACAGCAGTGAAACTTGTAAGATAATGTATTTGGTTTGTTTTAAACATAAGTTGTACAGCCTTCCTTGAGGTAACAAAAGTCCTTTATTATGGAAAATTGTTTTTAGGTCCTCTTGGCCTCCATCCATGGAGAGTGGTCTTGCTACTACAACAAAGCCTTGTTACTGTACGCCACCCCTCTGCTCTCTCCAAGCATCCTTACTGAGACATGTGAGCCAAGTGCCCAGCTGTAACAGATGCCGAGTTAATACACAGCTCCTGTCACAACAGCACCTAATGCCAAGCACAATGGGGACAAGTGGATGGCCGTAGTCAGAGGCACTACCACCACCATACACTCACCTGCTGCTGGCGAGCCCCAATGCCCTCCGGGTAGAGGTGCCAGTGGGAGTGAAGGTATCCCCCTGCCATCCGAAGGTTCTTCATTGTGACCACAGACCCATATGCCAAGTCTACACGGGAAGAAGGAAGGTGGAAAAAAGGCATAAGGCAGCTCTCCTATAAATACTTCCCCCAGCTAGTCTGCAGTGCTCCGATTAGGCATGCATTCTCTTGCATTGTTTAGATGAAAGCTCAATTCCTGCTTGACATGTTACTACACACAGCTCATTGCAAGCTTATCTTCCATCCCCAACAACCATTCAGTAAAATCGTTATATAACATTTGGCTGAAACACTTAAAATTCTCCCACCTACTTCTAACATAAACAGAAGTGCTAGTTCTTTTGTATGTAATTTCAATGAGAGGTTTGAGATAGCTTTCCCTAAGAGTATATGGTCAAATTAAAACATGATCAAGTTTGAAAAGCATGTGACTACTCTGAAGCACCCCATTGCCCAACCCCTCCAGCAACACAAGAGGGAAGCTCAGCTCTCAGATAGGGTAGCTGATACCCTGCCTTCAGACACCTTCCTCCATAGCCTCCCAACACAAGTGGGAGAACACAGTCTTGGAGAATGTACTTGATACTCTCCCAGTAGCAGCTCTGCAGCAGGGAACAGCCACAGAAAAGGTGAAGTAAACGGAAAACTAAACCATACTAAAGGCGTGACAGTCCCTAGCCAACCTGAGGATTAGGGAACAACCATAGAGCCATCTTTCCCCTAAATTCATATGGACACTTGAATACAATACAGCTGAACCAGGGCCATGCCACGTCACAAAGGAGTTGATGGTTTTCATTTACACTCATTTTGGAAACAAATCCCACTTCTGAACACCTACAAACCTAAGGTGAACAGGATAAATCTCTTTTTGTTGTCTCAAGCAACATAAAAGCCAAAAAATATAAAGATGTGTGCACACAAAACCATCAAATGCCTCAAAATGGTATCTTTCCCTCTAGAAGGAACGTGATGAAACATCTAGTGAGCTTGCACTAAATATGGTGCTATTTTCAGCCTTTTTTCTTTTCTGTCAATATATAAAACTGCACAGAGGAAGAGCACGGATCTGACCATGAAGGCATGACCTGCATGGTCCTGCACTGACTCACAGGAGATGCCGGTTTTATTTAAACCCTCACGTACATTCACAACACTCAAAGTAGTTTATTTCTTTGGACACTCACACTCTGGAACGGAGACATTATGAAGATTGTTCCCAATGAGCTGGGACTGAAATGCTGAACTGAAGAAACCGTCCCCAGGACCACTACAAAAGAGAGCAAAGGATGTGATCATTCAAAGTCTGGCAAAACAGGCACACAAAGTTCTATCATGCATTACCAAATTGTTTTTGCAGAAAGCAAAAGATAAAACCAGACATGGCATCAGGAGAAGAATGACCGTAGTTCACTTAGATGCACACACCTCTGTCACAGCAGATAGAGACAGTCTTGCAGGAAATTGTCCAGAGCTGCAAGGACTTGAGGTCAAAAAAATGTACCCACTGACACTGCGCAAAGTGCCTTTGGAGGCGTTCTTATGACAAATAAACTAACCCACTGTCAGGTTAGATATAATAAAGCCTCTCTCTCTGCCTCCTGAAGTCTCATTTCTGTTAAGAGCGTAGCGGTGAAACCAATTGGCTTAAACCGAAAAATAACAGATTTAATTTTATAGTCTCTTTTTCCTGCTGAAATGCTTATTCACCTCATCTCTTAATGCTGGCATATGGAAAAACATTTCTTGGCCATTTTACTAGCTGTTGTGCTCTTTCCACATAAAAAGCATCCCTTGGTTGCATGCATTCAGGGAAGAGTCCTCCCTTGGGGCAAAATCAAACTTTTTTGACTTTTTTTTTTTTCTTTTTTTAAATGACAGCCAAAACATTTTTCAGGAATGCAATGCCTTTGTTTCTTTTTTAATTGCAAAAACAAAAATAAAAAGAATGGAGTTGAGACATTTTCAGGTCCAGGAAAGAGAGGAAGAAAAAAAAAAAAGAGAGTTCAGTTAGTATACTTGCATAGGATACATTTCAGCAAATCTTAAGCTTGGACTCGGTTTCTCTGCCAGCTTGGCCAGAGCCTTTCTCTAAAAACAATGTAGGAATCTGGGAAGGGAATTAAACAAAGACAGAGCTTGTGGCTCTGCTTCTGACACTGAAAATGGAGAAATTAATTATCAATACCCTTTAATTCAAAGCAAAGACAAATTATTCTTCTTCTGGAGAAAACATTATGAAATACCTTTTATTTAATACTGTAAAATGAACAGCAAACATAGCCACGTAGAGGGCAAGCGGGAGCAGGATGAGGCAGAGTACACGAGCCAGTAAATGCTTCCCAAACATGACCTGTAACAGACACAATGTGGATCAAACAGTGCAGCTCCAAGAGTACCTCCACTCTTTATTGAGCAGTGGTCCTATAGCAGAAGCCCACCATCCAAGCAAGCCCAACAGGGTGCAAAATTATCTCAAAAAGGGATAGGGAGCAGTAAAAGTTTAGGCAGACCTTGTTGTGCATCTCCAGAAGCTGGAGCTGGGGTACCTTGAAATTTCAGGGTCTTGGGAGGAGACAAAAACAAGCAAAAGGAGGGTTTAACTTTCAAAAATGTTGGGCATGACTAACTTAGCAAAGGAGGTTGGGCAGCTTCCATTGACAGTACTTTGGAAACAAGGACCTTAACCTGTTTATCAGAGTGGTACACATCTTAACACAAAACCACAACAAGGAGATGTCTTCCAGAATAGTAACTGTCAAAGCTAAGCAAAAGGGAAAATGGAAACATGAGGGCATGAGCTACCAGGTATAATTCTCTCAACAAGTGTCCCCATGCAAATAGGACTGTTACAAAGACTTCTTGGGGACCTATATATGCTGCATTCGCAGAAACCAATTCACTTAACAAGGATGTTCTCACACTGCAACTTCTGTTGCTGCTCCTCAGCCAGAAGATCCAAAAAAGTCAGCAGCAAAACCTGTGCTTCAAGCTGGCTCAGCACAAAAGCAGAGTATTTTATTTAAATCACTTTGAAAGGTGGTTTGTACACAGGTGCCCAAGATGCAATTACGTATTCACACACTACTACCAGCAGTGTCAGTAGGATAAGTAATGTAGAATACAGGCTGGGTACTAAACAGCTGTGGGAGAAGAAAACACCTTAAATAGCAAAAATTGTTCACTAATGTACACATATAATGTACTTATCATGTACACAGGTGGCAAATATTTTGCAGCAAGTGAGCTTGGAGACATCCTGTTTTTCTGCAGGGTTCTCACAGCTAAATGTCCACATCTAGCTTCAAAGCAGATGAAGGCAGATGTACTTGCTATCTTCCGTATATTTTTTTTACTTGGTTCCTATCATACAATCATTAAGCTACTCATCCTCCATCCCTTAATAACAGATCCAAGCACTTCAGAAATAATGGAAACAGAGATGAAGACATTACAAAACTACAAACTTACTGGAGTCAACAAAGGAAACGGTTGCTCAGCTCAAGTACTTGAGCAGAACACCACTGGGCACTTGGAAAAATGCTGATTGATGGTACATAACCAGATTTATGCAGCAGAGAATCATATGAACTAATCTCCAGTTCCCTGCTCAGAATGACCACAAGATGCTTCAATCTTTGTGAAAAGGTTTTCTTTAACTACAGACTTCAATGCAAAGTCAAAAAAGAAAATGCACATGAAGGGCAGCTTCAAGCAAACCAGAACAGTGGACCAAGATAAGCTGAGATTTCTAGAAATCAAATTAGTCCTCAAAACTTTGCAAGTAAATTATCACGATTAGTTTCCTAACAAATGCAGAGATAAGTTATTCAGGAGTTTAATCCTCATTCTTTTTTTTTTTTCCTTTCCTCAAGCGCCAAGGTTGCCAAATAGTTAGTTATTCAGAAAGCATCTACCTTCTGGAGTAAATTTCTTTACATATTCTAACACTCAGGGGCTTGCTGCCTTCGCTGCCAGCAGCACAAATGAAATCACTGTGCAGCTGTCTGCTGGCAGAAAGCTTAGACATGATGGATTTGTTCCATTTCAAATGCAATTAACTGACTTTGCTCAAGAAACGCTTCTCCAGAGCTGGAACATTGCATCTTTGCAGCCCATATTGATTCACATTAATCAGAGAAAACAAATCACACAGCAGGAATAGAAAAGTCCCCCCAAACCCCCACTGTTTTTGAGACAAATAGGACAAAACCAGTAAATGAAAGATATAGAATTTTCAGGCTTCAGCAGAGGCTGAGACAAGAGAACTGAACACCTTTTAAAATGTGTGCTTGAAGAATTTGTTTTCCTGCTGGCTGCAAGAGAGCAAATGGTACATCAAGGTATTTCTCCAAATATTATATTTCACAGTCCCCAATTATGAAATGCAATATATTAGAACAGGCCACCCAAACACACTAGCAAATTCCTTAGAGCTTATATGAACAAAATGTGCGTAAAATGAAGCAGGCTATCAGCCTCAGGGCTCGCTACGGGGACTGCAAGTTGCCGAGCATGCCTGTGGCTCGGGATGGACTATGGCCTGCTACCACCACGTGGCCCATGCCCCTGTACTCTCATGAAGCAGAGCCTGAGCTCCTGCTGCTCATGCACACTGGGGGCTGGCAGATGGGCATGTCTCCGGGTACTTCATACTCCTCAGAAGGTCACATAACAGCCTTGGACAACATCTTGCTTTGGGCCATTGTAGAGCCATTCCCAAAGCATTTTTAATCTAGACTGAAATAAAACTCATCCAACTAGAAAGGTGATAGTCTCTCTCCAGAAAAAGCAACAACCTTTTTGCTCTTGGGATATTGTATCTTGCTGACACGTGGGTTTTTTTAAACATATGGCAATAGTTTTTCCATTATAACCTTCACCTTTAATCATGATCATCATCCACCTCAGATGCCCCTGTTTCTTACAGACTGTATCACTGTTTGGTTAGTTTCATAGCTGACAATAACTAGGAGAATTACAAAGGCAAAAGAAAGTAAAACAAAACAAAGAAACCCCTAATGTAAAAGTTTTTGACACTCACCAGTGACAGGCTGAGGTTCCCCAGCAAGTCCCATAGGTCATAGATCGTGTTCAGGCCAACCAAGAGGACGACAAAAAGGCCAACAAACTTCACCCCCATTGCTCCAGCGAGGTTCACGCCAGTCAGACTCAGCCAGAACCACCACAAGGCAGAAAATGGCCTGCAGGACAGATAGAAGAGGCCAATATATAAACAATGATGCTACTTAAATGGGCATCTGCAATCTGGAAAGCAAACAGCAAATTGGCTACCCCAAAAAACTACATTCCATCTTCTTCTCAGGAGCCCATGAGGAATAGAAAGATATTTTTTTTCATTCATTTTAGAATGATTCAAGGATAAACCTGACACAGGACGGCCCAATACTTAAGCCTGAGCAGCTCTAGATCTCCCCTTTAATGAAGGGGAACACAGACACCAGGTATAAGCTCAAATACTAGTGCAAAGAAAGTCTCACACATAGAAGGTCTGAAAATAGAAACAGGACTTTTGCTCCATAAAAAGCAAACTTAAAATTCACCGAATGTTAACAACATGGGGGAAAACAGGAGAAAATGATAAGTTATTTTTCCTAAAGAAGAAAGGCCACAGTGGAGAACATCTACCCAAAGCACAAACAGAAACTGCAGAAAAAAAGCAAACAAACTGCAAACTAATCTAAAATTGAACCACAGAGAAAAGATGAGAAAATATGATCACAGAATTAAAAACCCTTTTCCTGCTGACTCCTGATGACGCTTGTATTTTGGCTAGACAAAATCCCTGTGACCTGCTAAGCACACACAATAGCTAGCACAGGCTTTTAATTTGCATAACATCAACTAGTTTGAAAACAGGATTAGCTGTAAGATATGAAAAAAAAGTTCAGATCAAGGCACACAAAGCTAATCAAACATTGCCCTCTAATTTAGTGCTTGCGCTCCCAGGGGTGTGTGTTGTAGATGAGGATGGCCCCACACCACACTGAGGATGCATTTTACCCATTTTTGCTGCAGTCACATCAAGACTTACACGATCAGTTCTCGAACATTCCATGAAACAAAAATTGGTCATATATTACACAGTATTTCAAGCTGTTATGTCTGAATTCTGGATACATTGTGGGATAACTACTCTGTACAGCCCAGCCACAAAGAAGCCTTTGGCATATTCAAATGCCTATAAATCACCACCCTCCTCTGGATGGGTCTACAGCAAACATCCTGAGCAACTTAACTGCTTTATTCAGAAACATCCTGGCTGTATTTCTCTCAAATTTTTGGTACCAATTTCTCTAAAGCAAACAAATTACACTATTTACCTCAACTAGCAGGATTTTATAAGTGCTTATATGATGAAAGTCACAGATAAGCTTTGTTTCTCCAGCCTGGAGACAAAGCGACTGGTTCAAGATAATAAAATAATGTTTTTGCCATTTAGGAATAAAGCCTTGAACAGGCTCCAACCGTCCTTCATTCCTCCTTCTCTGACCTACAACACCCTATATTAGCTTTCTTTCCTGACAAGTTTTAAAAAGCTTTAACCTTCATTTTCAAGATCTGCATTCCATAAACACTATTTCTGCTGAAATTTCCTTTCATGCTAAAATAATATAATGGAGTCTCTCTCCTGGTTTACCCCTGCCATGATACTTTCTCCCTAGTTTCACAAACCCTTCTAATAAAAATTTCTCTCCCCTACCATGAGCCATTTTCACCTCCAAATTTCCTGAAACAATCTCATCTCAGCCATTCACCCAGGCTACCAAGTGGTAGGTATGTTCTAGTACTTTATCTGTGTGAAAGTTAGGTACCTATAGTTTAACAATATTATCATCTTTATCTTACCTATCCGCACAGCTGTTACATTTCACCATACTCAGAACGGCTCCCATGAGGAAGAACATCAGAATGGGGTCCAGCAGAATATATTGCGACAAAGTAATACAGCCTGTATCTGCAAACAGACATACAGAACATCAAAAAGGCTCGAGGTTCCAGAAATATTGCAGGAAGCCAGTTTCCTCAGTGTAGTCAAGACAATGGGAAGAAGGGAAATTTTAGAAACAGGAGCAGATCAGAACATTTCAACTTCTGCTTTGGTAATAAATGAAAAAAAAAAAAAAAAACTCTCCCAAAAACCAGGCATTACAACAGTATCTGTGAAACACCATTTGGGAGGTGCTGCTATGATAATCAGATTAAAAGTGTTTACAGACAGCAATGATCTACCCACTAAGGCAGTAGCATGGTGCCAGAGGATGCTACAGGAGAATTCATCTTTCAGTTGTTACCTATAAAAAATTAATATGACTGAGATATATTAAGTCTCCATGCCTCAATATCCGTGTGTCCTCACAAGACCCCAATTTGGGTAACTTCATTTGCAATGTTAATTTCTCCACGTGGCTCAATCCAACAAGGAACTGTATTTATTTCTTACTGTGAACTCTTCCACAGTAATGCAGCAGGCCTTAAATACCCCTGTAATTCATAGGGGAGACATCAATATTTCACTAGTGGGCAAAATCATTCCTGTCCATCCATCTGATAAAAATGCTTAAAATTGAGGTGAAATGTAGTCCACCTTTGTGGCTATGGCTATAACAGAAGTACCCATGAACTAAACAAGACTGCAAAATTCTCAAAGGGACCACCAATTAAAAAGCCTCATATATATGTAAATCAGAATTACTTTGGTTTGGGGGAACCTCTCTCATTAACCCAAATATCGCCTGGCTAGGTAACACATGATAATAAAGAAATTAAATTCTCTGAACAATTAACCTGCTCAATTTTGCTGTAGCAGGAACACCTACCAAAAATAAGAATGAAAGCTGTGAGTAAGGCTGCTGGCAGTGACTTTGACAGTTCCAATACTGTGAGGTAGGCGAAGGGAACCAGGCAGGAGCCAAGGAACGCACAGAACTGCAGGAAAAGAAGATCACAAGAGAAGTTATAACGGTGAACACGCACCCACACCCACCTACCAACAACAGTTGCTGTAGCTGAATTGACTCACTGAGAACATCAGACAAAAGCCAAATGAACAAAGATACTGTTCAGAGAAGGGCAGCTGCTCTCTGTTCTGTCTCTAGAGGTGTCAGTAACAACAGAGGGTCATTCTCTTGCTAGACTACATCAGATACTCACAAAAAGATATGTCAAGTAGGTGCAGTACATATCGACCATACTCGACTTATTTTAACAAGTTATTAGAATATGAAACCTAAGAACAAAATACACCTTTACCTTACATCTTTAGCAGACCAGTAACACCTCCCCTACCAAATGAGTTGGAGGAGGAAGAACAGAAATCAAAATAAAAGAAAGCAGCATCACAGTAAAATTTTTCTCTTCAGTGTCTGCTTCTAGCACTTCTCCCACCTTTGGCATAGGGAAATCTAGAACCAGGAGGCTTGGAAAGTAAACAACAAAAATACGCCTTCCCAGTTTTTATCCTTCTTTCTAGGCACTAGCAATTGGGCACTAGGGTTTTTTGGCTTGGTTTTTTGTGTCATCTGCTGTCAGTTTTATGCCTCTTGGTTCTCCTAGAGAGCAGTACAGCCAGAGCTTCCAATAGAACACTGCTCTGAATAATAACTCCCCTCTAGCCCCCTCTCCATCAGCTTACTCAGCTCACTGTCACCGGTGGTGGCAAACTGCATATGGCAGAGAATGATCCTGGCTTTTTGACATCCTTGGCTCTCCACCAGAGCAGCCATGCACAATGGAGTGAGCAGAATCCCAAGCTCAGCAATGTTCCCTTTGCATAACAGGCAAGATCTCTGTCCCACTCAGGAGTGTAGTCCCACTAATTACCATCAAGGGTTGGCCTCAGTAATCACCTTACTTTCATACCTGACCTCTCACAGCCAGACATTAAGACTTATTTGCAATACAACCACTGACGCCTTTCTAAGGAGCTTAAAGACAAGGCATAAGGCCAAACAGACCTCTGATCTGATCCAGGAGAGCTGTTCTTATGACATAACACCGTGTACCGAAAAGCACAGGAGCATTAACCAGCTTGATACTAGCCTGTAGCCCCTTACCCCTCTCATGCCCATGTAGTTGTGCTGCTCATATCTGTCCCCTGGCTTTTGGAAAGGAAATGTACCATCATATCCACTAAGGTAGCCAGCAAGTCCAATCAGCATCTGAGGAGGAAAGGTGAAAAAACTGGTCAGGGAAATCACACTGGAGAAAGGAGCATCCAAGCCAGCAGCAGGTAAGATTTTTATAGAAGATTTTTATAGGCTGCTGACTATAAGGACAACTGCAAGCTCAAGAAAAATACCAGGTGTGCGACTTAGCAGAGAGAATCCTGTCCCTGTAGATTTTCCCATAGCTCCCTCCTCCTATAGTTTAAGGAGACTCAGCCTCAAAGGAAGACAGTCTTCCAAGGCAGGAAAAGTGTACCTTCATCAACGCTGCACATGTTGCTAGAGTAAGTTCTTTGATTACAGAATAGCGTGTCAAGGCTTGCAGGGTCCTTTGCGGTAGGAATCTTATTTACACGCAAGCTATCAGGAACTCTTTGGTTCCTTTAACTGTAGTCTTCTATTAAACATTCCTCCAGAACACATAGCGCCATGTTCATTTTTTAATGTCAAGCCTTTCAGACACCCAGCATGCAAACTGTTTTGCTTTCCCATATTCAAAGCATCTTCATACAGAAGAAAAGATGCTAGTTGAGGCTCTGGATAGAGAACGCAAATTACCATGATGCCAACAACAGTCAGGAAAGGTACTGGTGTTCATCACATAGAATCATCCTTCAGCCAGAAGGATGGTGAAGATTTCTGTCCGCCCACTCCCGTGCCTTCTAAAGCATGTAACAGAGGAGCAGTTTACCTTCCCCAAAGGGGGGTGGACATCGAAGAAGAAGGTCCGATTAATGTAGTAACTTCCCATCTTCCCAAAATGAGTTTCATCCCAACTAGAAAAAAAACAAACAAACAAACTAAACCCAAACCACTAAACAAACTGCTGTAATGCTGAAGACAGTAAAAAAATAATCTAGGAATGTCTTTTTACTCATATTTTTCATCACATAGAGGGTTATTGCCTTATGTTCTATACGAGACAATGCATTAAACTCACTGAGGAATCTGGGAGAGCGCTCCAGCCTAGAATAGGCAGGCTCCTTCTAAAAAGAGTTTGACATTAGCACTCCAACACCTCTAGCCTGCCCTTCGGATTCCAGGCTGAGCTTAGGAGATGCTGAGAAGTCAGCCTGCAACCCACCGATCCCCAAACCCGCCCCCCCGAGACCCGGCCCCCTCTCTGCAACACCTCCCGAGTGCCGCGGTGACAGCGGAGCGGGGCCGGGCCGGGCACAGAGCGCGGTGGTTCCCCGTGCCCCCCACCGCCAGGATCCCACCGCCTGCCCGGGACACACACGGACCCCCTCCCGGCCGGGAAAGGCAGGGGCGGGCGGCTGCTTGAGACCGGGGAGCCTGAGCGGGCTCCTCGGGGGCGACAGCCGGCTCTTCCCGGGAGGAGGCGGACACACACCCACAGTAAGGGGCTCGGCCCGGGCCCGCCGCCCCCGGGGCAGCGCCCCACCGGCGGGGCACAGGCCTCACCCCCGGCCCCTACCAGACGTGCGGCGGCTCCGGCAGGCGGTGGAAGCGGGAGGCGAAGCTGAGGAGGGTGACGAGGGCCAGCGCCGCCGGGC